>NW_027457298.1:0-139123 GCF_040206685.1 Ascaphus truei
TCCCTCCCCACCCTTTCCTCCCCTCCTTCCTCTCCCCCCTCCCTTCCCCCTCCCCCCTCCTTCTTCCCCCCTTTCCTCCCCTCCTTCCTCCTCCCCCCCTCCTCCCTCTGTACACTGACGTCTTACCCCTCTGCCCAAGGTGCTGCTCTTTCTGGATGATGACCTGGTCACTGTCCAACGAGACAAGATTTACGTTTTTTAACCCGCGTTCTGATTCATGGACCTGACCCGGACAGCCACGTGACAGTCACAGAGGACAGCCACGTGACAATCACAGAGGACAGCCACGTGACAGTCACAGAGGACGCCTTCCACACAATCCCAGAATCCTTTGTCCCCCCCAAAATGTCCTCCACGTGGAATGAGCAGACTCACCTGGGGTCACACGAGACTCCCTATGTGGGGAGAAGAGGTCTGGCAGCTGGGAAAGGGGTCACCGCCCGCAGTGGGAGGAGCCAGCATCTTGGCAGCCATGTTTTGTGTTTAGATGAGACCTTTTGCTCAGAGAGAGAGTGAGGGATAGCTGTGTGCGCTGTGTATAAGGAAGTGTATGGTACCTGCGTATAGCGCACACGTTGGCTCTCCATATCTGCCACAAGGGGGCGCTGCTGCTCTGCTTATTGATGCCAAACGGACCCTGTGTCTGCGCTCTGCGTGCCTGGCAGGGAACAGGTTAATGTGATTAGGGGCCGCGGGCGTGCACACGGTGCGTGAAAGGGTTAAAGTTGCACTGACGAAAAAGACAACTTGGAAGAAAACGTCGCGGAGGCGGCCATCTTAAATGTGGGCCGACGTAAGCGCAGCGCCTCCCTGGGAGGTGATACCCGTCCCCCGATGTGAGCGCGGCGCCTCCCCGGGAGGGTGATACACGTCCCCCGATGTGAGCGCGGCGCCTCCCCGGGAAGTGATACCCGGCCCCCGATGTGAGCGCGGCGCCTCCCCGGGAAGTGATACCCGTCCCCCGATGTGAGCGCGGCGCCTCCCCGGGAGGGTGATACCCGTCCCCCGATGTGAGCGCGGCGCCTCCCCGGGAGGTGATACCCGGCCCCCGATGTGAGCGCGGCGCCTCCCCGGGAGGGTGATACCCGTCCCCCGATGTGAGCGCGGCGCCTCCCTGGGAGGTGATACCCGTCCCCCGATGTAAGCGCGGCGCCTCCCTGGGAGGTGATACCCGTCCCCCGATGTGAGCGCGGCGCCTCCCCGGGAGGGTGATACCCGTCCCCCGATGTAAGCGCGGCGCCTCCCTGGGAGGTGATACCCGTCCCCCGATGTAAGCGCGGCGCCTCCCTGGGAGGTGATACCCGTCCCCCGATGTGAGCGCGGCGCCTCCACGGGAGGTGATACCCGTCCCCCGATGTGAGCGCGGCGCCTCCCCGGGAGGTGATACCCGTCCCCCGATGTGAGCGCGGCGCCTCCCCGGGAAGTGATACCCGTCCCCCGATGTGAGCGCGGCGCCTCCCCGGGAGGTGATACCCGTCCCCGATGTAAGCGCGGCGCCTCCCTGGGAGGTGATACCCGTCCCCCGATGTGAGCGCGGCGCCTCCACGGGAGGTGATACCCGTCCCCCGATGTGAGCGCGGCGCCTCCCTGGGAGGTGATACCCGTCCCCCGATGTAAGCGCGGCGCCTCCCTGGGAGGTGATACCCGTCCCCCGATGTGAGCGCGGCGCCTCCCCGGGAGGGTGATACCCGTCCCCCGATGTAAGCGCGGCGCCTCCCTGGGAGGTGATACCCGTCCCCCGATGTAAGCGCGGCGCCTCCCTGGGAGGTGATACCCGTCCCCCGATGTGAGCGCGGCGCCTCCACGGGAGGTGATACCCGTCCCCCGATGTGAGCGCGGCGCCTCCCCGGGAGGTGATACCCGTCCCCCGATGTGAGCGCGGCGCCTCCCCGGGAAGTGATACCCGTCCCCCGATGTGAGCGCGGCGCCTCCCCGGGAGGTGATACCCGTCCCCCGATGTAAGCGCGGCGCCTCCCTGGGAGGTGATACCCGTCCCCCGATGTGAGCGCGGCGCCTCCACGGGAGGTGATACCCGTCCCCCGATGTAAGCGCGGCGCCTCCCCGGGAAGTGATACCCGCCCCCGATGTAAGCGCGGCGCCTCCCCGGGAGGTGATACCCGGCCCCCGATGTAAGCGCGGCGCCTCCCCGGGAGGTGATACCCGTCCCCCGATGTGAGCGCGGCGCCTCCCCGGGAGGGTGATACCCGTCCCCCGATGTAAGCGCGGCGCCTCCCTGGGAGGTGATACCCGTCCCCCGATGTAAGCGCGGCGCCTCCCTGGGAGGTGATACCCGTCCCCCGATGTGAGCGCGGCGCCTCCACGGGAGGTGATACCCGTCCCCCGATGTAAGCGCGGCGCCTCCCCGGGAGGTGATACCCGTCCCCCGATGTAAGCGCGGCGCCTCCCCGGGAGGTGATACCCGTCCCCCGATGTAAGCGCGGCGCCTCCCCGGGAGGTGATACCCGTCCCCCGATGTGAGCGCGGCGCCTCCCCGGGAGGTGATACCCGGCCCCCGATGTGAGCACGGCGCCTCCCCGGGAGGTGATACCCGTCCCCCGATGTAAGCGCGGCGCCTCCCTGGGAGGTGATACCCGTCCCCCGATGTGAGCGCGGCGCCTCCACGGGAGGTGATACCCGCCCCCGATGTAAGCGCGGCGCCTCCCCGGGAGGTGATACCCGGCCCCCGATGTAAGCGCGGCGCCTCCCCGGGAGGTGATACCCGTCCCCCGATGTAAGCGCGGCGCCTCCCCGGGAGGTGATACCCGTCCCCCGATGTGAGCGCGGCGCCTCCCCGGGAGGTGATACCCGTCCCCCGATGTAAGCGCGGCGCCTCCCTGGGAGGTGATACCCGGCCCCCGATGTGAGCGCGGCGCCTCCACGGGAAGTGATACCCGCCCCCGATGTGAGCGCGGCGCCTCCCCGGGAGGGTGATACCCGTCCCCCGATGTGAGCGCGGCGCCTCCCCGGGAGGTGATACCCGTCCCCCGATGTGAGCGCGGCGCCTCCCCGGGAGGGTGATACCCGTCCCCCGATGTAAGCGCGGCGCCTCCCCGGGAGGTGATACCCGTCCCCCGATGTGAGCGCGGCGCCTCCCCGGGAAGTGATACCCGCCCCCGATGTAAGCGCGGCACCTCCCCGGGAAGTGATACCCGCCCCCGATGTAAGCGCGGCGCCTCCCCGGGAAGTGATACCCGCCCCCGATGTAAGCGCAGCGCCTCCCCGGGAGGTGATACCCGTCCCCCGATGTAAGCGCGGCGCCTCCCCGGGAGGTGATACCCGTCCCCCGATGTGAGCGCGGCGCCTCCCCGGGAGGTGATACCCGGCCCCCGATGTAAGCGCGGCGCCTCCCCGGGAGGTGATACCCGGCCCCCGATGTGAGCACGGCGCCTCCCCGGGAGGTGATACCCGGCCCCCGATGTAAGCGCGGCGCCTCCCCGGGAGGTGATACCCGTCCCCCGATGTGAGCGCGGCGCCTCCCCGGGAGGTGATACCCGGCCCCCGATGTGAGCGCGGCGCCTCCCCGGGAGGTGATACCCGGCCCCCGATGTAAGCGCGGCGCCTCCCCGGGAGGTGATACCCGGCCCCCGATGTAAGCGCATCGACCGCTCTCCTTCGCCTCCTCCCGTCCGCGTGTATGCCCCGCCCCTAATTTACATTGTTCACGTTGTGCATTTTTTCTGTTTGTTTTGTACTGAGATAAAATGTTGAAAAAGCAAAAATTACTGATCAAGTCTCGTCTGTCCCCGATTCCCTCCTCCCTCCCCCCTCCCCCCCTACACTGACTGATACACGCGATGACTGACTGATACACGCGCTGACTGACTGATACACGCGCTGACTGACTGATACACGCGGTGACTGACTGATACACGCACTGACTGACTGACTGATACACGCACTGACTGACTGATACACGGACTGACTGACTGACTGATACACGCACTGACTGACTGATACACGCACTGACTGACTGACTGATACACGCGCTGACTGACTGATACACGGACTGACTGACTGACTGATACACGCACTGACTAACTGATACACGCACTGACTGACTGACTGATAAACGCACTGACTGACTGATACACGGACTGACTGACTGACTGATACACGCACTGACTAACTGATACACGCACTGACTGACTGACTGATACACGCACTGACTGACTGACTGACTGATACACGCACTGACTGACTGACTGATACACACACTGACTGACTAACTGACTGACTGATACACGCGCTGACTGACTGACTGACTGATACACGCTCTGACTGACTGATACACGCACTGACTGACTAACGCACTGACTGACTGACTGATACACGCACTGACTGACTGACTGATACACGCTCTGACTGACTGATACACGCACTGACTGATTAACGCACTGACTGACTGACTGATACACGCACTGACTGACTGACTGATACACGCGCTGACTGACTGATACACGCACTGACTGACTGACTGATACACGCACTGACTGACCGACTGATACACGCGCTGACTGACTGATACACGCGCTGACTGACTGACTGATACACGCGCTGACTGACTGACTGATACACGCGCTGACTGACTGACTGATACACGCGCTGACTGACTGCTACACGCGCTGACTGACTGATACACGCTCTGACTGACTGACTGATAAACGCGCTGACTGACTGATACACGCGCTGACTGACTGATACACGCTCTGACTGACTGATACACGCACTGACTGACTGACTGATAAACGCACTGACTGACTGATACACGCACTGACTGACTGATACACGCTCTGACTGACTGACTGATACACGCACTGACTGACTGACTGATACACGCGCTGACTGACTGATACACGAACTGACTGACTGACTGATACACGCACTGACTGACCGACTGATACACGCGCTGACTGACTGATACACGCGCTGACTGACTGACTGATACACGCGCTGACTGACTGACTGATACACGCGCTGACTGACTGATACACGCTCTGACTGATTAACGCACTGACTGACTGACTGATACACGCACTGACTGACTGATACACGCTCTGACTGACTGATACACGCTCTGACTGATTAACGCACTGACTGACTGACTGATACACGCGCTGACTGACTGATACACGCTCTGACTGACTGATACACGCACTGACTGACTGACTGATACACGCACTGACTGACTGATACACGCTCTGACTGACTGATACACGCACTGACTGATTAACGCACTGACTGACTGATACACGCACTGACTGACTGATACACGCACTGACTGACTGATACACGCACTGACTGACTGACTGATACACGCACTGACTGACTGACTGATACACGCACTGACTGACCGACTGATACACGCGCTGACTGACTGATACACGCGCTGACTGATACACGCGCTGACTGACTGACTGATACACGCGCTGACTGACTGACTGATACATGCACTGACTGACTGATACATGCGCTGACTGACTGACTGTTACACGCGCTGACTGACTGCTACACGCGCTGACTGACTGATACACGCTCTGACTGACTGACTGATAAACGCGCTGACTGACTGATACACGCGCTGACTGACTGATACACGCACTGACTGACTGACTGATAAACGCACTGACTGACTGATACACGCACTGACTGACTGATACACGCTCTGACTGACTGATTCACGCACTGACTGACTGATACACGCACTGACTGATTAACGCACTGACTGACTGACTGATACACGCACTGACTGACTGACTGACTGATACACGCGCTGACTGACTGACTGATACACGCACTGACTGACCGACTGATACACGCGCTGACTGACTGATACACGCGCTGACTGACTGACTGATACACGCGCTGACTGACTGATACATGCGCTGACTGACTGACTGTTACACGCGCTGACTGACTGCTACACGCGCTGACTGACTGATACACGCTCTGACTGACTGACTGATAAACGCGCTGACTGACTGATACACGCTCTGACTGACTGATACACGCTCTGACTGATTAACGCACTGACTGACTGACTGATACACGCACTGACTGACTGATAAACGCTCTGACTGACTGATACACGCTCTGACTGATTAACGCACTGACTGACTGACTGATACACGCGCTGACTGACTGATACACGCTCTGACTGACTGATACACGCACTGACTGATTAACGCACTGACTGACTGACTGATACACGCACTGACTGACTGATACACGCTCTGACTGATTAACGCACTGACTGACTGATACACGCACTGACTGACTGATACACGCACTGACTGACTGATACACGCACTGACTGACTGATACACGCACTGACTGATTGATACACGCACTGACTGATACACGCACTGACTGACTGATACATGCTCTGACTGACTGATACACGCATTGACTGATTAACGCACTGACTGACTGATACACGCACTGACTGACTGATACACGCACTGACTGACTGACTGATACACGCACTGACTGACTGATACACGCTCTGACTGACTGATACACGCACTGACTGACTGATACACGCACTGACTGATTGATACACGCACTGACTGACTGACTGATACACGCACTGACTGACTGATACACGCACTGACTGACTGATACACGCACTGACTGACTGACTGATACACGCACTGACTGACTGACTGATACACGCACTGACTGACTGACTGACTGATACACGCACTGACTGACTGATACACGCACTGACTGACTGACTGATACACGCACTGACTGACTGATACACGCACTGACTGACTGACTGATACACGCACTGACTGACTGACTGATACACGCGCTGACTGACTGATACACGCACTGACTGACTGATACACGCACTGACTGATACACGCACTGACTGACTGATACACGCACTGACTGACTGACTGATACACGCGCTGACTGACTGATACACGCACTGACTCACTGATACACGCACTGACTGACTGATACACGCACTGACTGATACACGCACTGACTGACTGATACACGCTCTGACTGACTGATACACGCACTGACTGACTGATACACGCACTGACTGACTGATACACGCACTGACTGACTGATACACGCTCTGACTGATTAACGCACTGACTGACTGACTGATACACGCACTGACTGACTGATACACGCACTGACTGACTGACTGATACACGCGCTGACTGACTGATACACGCGCTGACTGACTGACTGATACACGCGCTGACTGACTGACTGATACATGCACTGACTGACTGATACACGCACTGACTGACTGATACACGCTCTGACTGACTGACTGATACACGCACTGACTGACTGACTGACTGATACACGCACTGACTGACTGACTGATACACGCACTGACTGACTGACTGACTGATACACGCACTGACTGACTGACTGACTGATACACGCACTGACTGACTGACTGATACACGCGCTGACTGACTGATATACGCTCTGACTGACTGACTGATAAACGCGCTGGCTGACTGACTGACACACGCACTGACTGACTGATACACGCGCTGACTGACTGATACACGCACTGACTGACTGATACACGCACTGACTGACTGATACACGCACTGACTGACTGATACACGCACTGACTGACTGATACACGCACTGACTGACTGACTGATACACGCGCTGACTGACTGACTGATACACGCACTGACTGACTGATACACGCGCTGACTGACTGATACACGCACTGACTGACTGACTGATACACGCACTGACTGACCGACTGATACACGCGCTGACTGACTGATACACGCGCTGACTGACTGACTGATACACGCGCTGACTGACTGACTGATACATGCACTGACTGACTGATACACGCGCTGACTGACTGACTGATACATGCACTGACTGACTGATACACGCGCTGACTGACTGCTACACGCGCTGACTGACTGATACACGCTCTGACTGACTGACTGATAAACGCGCTGACTGACTGATACACGCGCTGACTGACTGATACACGCTCTGACTGACTGATACACGCACTGACTGACTGACTGATAAACTTACTGACTGACTGATACACGCACTGACTGACTGATACACGCTCTGACTGACTGATACACGCACTGACTGATTAACGCACTGACTGACTGACTGATACACGCACTGACTGACTGACTGATACACGCGCTGACTGACTGACTGATACACGCGCTGACTGACTGATACACGCGCTGACTGACTGACTGATACACGCGCTGACTGACTGACTGATACACGCGCTGACTGACTGACTGATACACGCGCTGACTGACTGACTGATACATGCACTGACTGACTGATACATGCGCTGACTGACTGACTGTTACACGCGCTGACTGACTGCTACACGCGCTGACTGACTGATACACGCTCTGACTGACTGACTGATAAACGCGCTGACTGACTGATACACGCTCTGACTGACTGATACACGCTCTGACTGATTAACGCACTGACTGACTGACTGATACACGCACTGACTGACTGATACACGCTCTGACTGACTGATACACGCTCTGACTTATTAACGCACTGACTGACTGACTGATACACGCGCTGACTGACTGATACACGCTCTGACTGACTGATACACGCACTGACTGATTAACGCACTGACTGACTGACTGATACACGCACTGACTGACTGATACACGCTCTGACTGACTGATACACGCACTGACTGATTAACGCACTGACTGACTGATACACGCACTGACTGACTGATACACGCACTGACTGACTGATACACGCACTGACTGACTGATACACGCACTGACTGACTGACTGATACACGCACTGACTGACCGACTGATACACGCGCTGACTGACTGATACACGCGCTGACTGACTGACTGATACACGCGCTGACTGACTGACTGATACACGCGCTGACTGACTGACTGATACATGCACTGACTGACTGATACATGCGCTGACTGACTGACTGTTACACACGCTGACTGACTGCTACACGCGCTGACTGACTGATACACGCTCTGACTGACTGACTGATAAACGCGCTGACTGACTGATACACGCGCTGACTGACTGATACACGCTCTGACTGACTGATACACGCACTGACTGACTGACTGATAAACGCACTGACTGACTGATACACGCACTGACTGACTGATACACGCTCTGACTGACTGATACACGCACTGACTGATTAACGCACTGACTGACTGACTGATACACGCACTGACTGACTGACTGATACACGCGCTGACTGACTGATACACGAACTGACTGACTGACTGATACACGCACTGACTGACCGACTGATACACGCGCTGACTGACTGATACACGCGCTGACTGACTGACTGATACACGCGCTGACTGACTGATACACGCACTGACTGACTGATACACGCACTGACTGATTGATACACGCACTGACTGATACACGCACTGACTGACTGATACATGCTCTGACTGACTGATACACGCATTGACTGATTAACGCACTGACTGACTGATACACGCACTGACTGACTGACTGATACACGCACTGACTGACTGATACACGCTCTGACTGACTGATACACGCACTGACTGACTGATACACGCACTGACTGATTGATACACGCACTGACTGACTGACTGATACACGCACTGACTGACTGATACACGCACTGACTGACTGATACACGCACTGACTGACTGATACACGCACTGACTGACTGACTGATACACGCACTGACTGACTGACTGATACACGCACTGACTGACTGACTGACTGATACACGCACTGACTGACTGACTGACTGATACACGCACTGACTGACTGACTGATACACGCACTGACTGACTGATACACGCACTGACTGACTGACTGATACACGCGCTGACTGACTGATACACGCACTGACTGACTGACTGATACACGCGCTGACTGACTGATACACGCACTGACTGACTGATACACGCACTGACTGATACACGCACTGACTGACTGATACACGCACTGACTGACTGACTGATACACGCGCTGACTGACTGATACACGCACTGACTCACTGATACACGCACTGACTCACTGATACACGCACTGACTGATACACGCACTGACTGATACACGCACTGACTGACTGATACACGCTCTGACTGACTGATACACGCACTGACTGACTGATACACGCACTGACTGACTGATACACGCACTGACTGACTGATACACGCACTGACTGACTGATACACGCACTGACTGACTGATACACGCTCTGACTGATTAACGCACTGACTGACTGACTGATACACGCACTGACTGACTGATACACGCACTAACTGACTGACTGATACACGCGCTGACTGACTGATACACGCGCTGACTGACTGACTGATACACGCGCTGACTGACTGACTGATACATGCACTGACTGACTGATACACGCACTGACTGACTGATACACGCTCTGACTGACTGACTGATACACGCACTGACTGACTGACTGACTGATACACGCACTGACTGACTGACTGATACACGCACTGACTGACTGATACACGCACTGACTGACTGATACACGCACTGACTGACTGACTGATACACGCACTGACTGACTGACTGATACACGCACTGACTGACTGACTGACTGATACACGCACTGACTGACTGATACACGCACTGACTGACTGACTGATACACGCACTGACTGACTGATACACGCACTGACTGACTGACTGATACACGCGCTGACTGACTGATACACGCACTGACTGACTGACTGATACACGCGCTGACTGACTGATACACGCACTGACTGACTGATACACGCACTGACTGATACACGCACTGACTGACTGACTGATACACGCGCTGACTGACTGATACACGCACTGACTCACTGATACACGCACTGACTGACTGATACACGCACTGACTGATACACGCACTGACTGACTGATACACGCTCTGACTGACTGATACACGCACTGACTGACTGATACACGCACTGACTGACTGATACACGCACTGACTGACTGATACACGCACTGACTGACTGATACACGCTCTGACTGATTAACGCACTGACTGACTGACTGATACACGCACTGACTGACTGATACACGCACTGACTGACTGACTGATACACGCGCTGACTGACTGATACACGCGCTGACTGACTGACTGATACACGCGCTGACTGACTGACTGATACATGCCCTGACTGACTGATACACGCACTGACTGACTGATACACGCTCTGACTGACTGACTGATACACGCACTGACTGACTGACTGACTGATACACGCACTGACTGACTGACTGATACACGCACTGACTGACTGACTGACTGATACACGCACTGACTGACTGACTGACTGACTGATACACGCACTGACTGACTGACTGATACACGCGCTGACTGACTGATATACGCTCTGACTGACTGACTGATAAACGCGCTGGCTGACTGACTGACACACGCACTGACTGACTGATACACGCGCTGACTGACTGATACACGCACTGACTGACTGATACACGCACTGACTGACAGATATACGCACTGACTGACTGATACACGCACTGACTGACTGATACACGCACTGACTGACTGACTGATACACGCGCTGACTGACTGACTGATACACGCACTGACTGACTGATACACGCTCTGACTGACTGATACACGCACTGACTGATTAACGCACTGACTGACTGACTGATACACGCACTGACTGACTGACTGATACACGCGCTGACTGACTGATACACGCACTGACTGACTGACTGATACACGCACTGACTGACCGACTGATACACGCGCTGACTGACTGATACACGCGCTGACTGACTGACTGATACACGCGCTGACTGACTGATACACGCGCTGACTGACTGACTGATACATGCACTGACTGACTGATACATGCGCTGACTGACTGACTGTTACACGCGCTGACTGACTGCTACACGCGCTGACTGACTGATACACGCTCTGACTGACTGACTGATAAACGCGCTGACTGACTGATACACGCGCTGACTGACTGATACACGCTCTGACTGACTGATACACGCACTGACTGACTGACTGATAAACTTACTGACTGACTGATACACGCACTGACTGACTGATACACGCTCTGACTGACTGATACACGCACTGACTGATTAACGCACTGACTGACTGACTGATACACGCACTGACTGACTGACTGATACACGCGCTGACTGACTGACTGATACACGCGCTGACTGACTGACACAAGCGCTGACTGACTGACTGATACACGCGCTGACTGACTGACTGATACACGCGCTGACTGACTGACTGATACACGCGCTGACTGACTGACTGATACATGCACTGACTGACTGATACATGCGCTGACTGACTGACTGTTACACGCGCTGACTGACTGCTACACGCGCTGACTGACTGATACACGCTCTGACTGACTGACTGATAAACGCGCTGACTGACTGATACACGCTCTGACTGACTGATACACGCTCTGACTGATTAACGCACTGACTGACTGACTGATACACGCACTGACTGACTGATACACGCTCTGACTGACTGATACACGCTCTGACTGATTAACGCACTGACTGACTGACTGATACACGCGCTGACTGACTGATACACGCTCTGACTGACTGATACACGCACTGACTGATTAACGCACTGACTGACTGATACACGCACTGACTGACTGATACACGCACTGACTGACTGATACACGCACTGACTGACTGATACACGCACTGACTGACTGACTGATACACGCACTGACTGACCGACTGATACACGCGCTGACTGACTGATACACGCGCTGACTGACTGACTGATACACGCGCTGACTGACTGACTGATACACGCGCTGACTGACTGACTGATACATGCACTGACTGACTGATACATGCGCTGACTGACTGACTGTTACACACGCTGACTGACTGCTACACGCGCTGACTGACTGATACACGCTCTGACTGACTGACTGATAAACGCGCTGACTGACTGATACACGCGCTGACTGACTGATACACGCTCTGACTGACTGATACACGCACTGACTGACTGACTGATAAACGCACTGACTGACTGATACACGCACTGACTGACTGATACACGCTCTGACTGACTGATACACGCACTGACTGATTAACGCACTGACTGACTGACTGATACACGCACTGACTGACTGACTGATACACGCGCTGACTGACTGATACACGAACTGACTGACTGACTGATACACGCACTGACTGACCGACTGATACACGCGCTGACTGACTGATACACGCGCTGACTGACTGACTGATACACGCGCTGACTGACTGATACACGCACTGACTGACTGATACACGCACTGACTGATTGATACACGCACTGACTGATACACGCACTGACTGACTGATACATGCTCTGACTGACTGATACACGCATTGACTGATTAACGCACTGACTGACTGATACACGCACTGACTGACTGATACACGCACTGACTGACTGATACACGCTCTGACTGACTGATACACGCACTGACTGACTGATACACGCACTGACTGATTGATACACGCACTGACTAACTGACTGATACACGCACTGACTGACTGATACACGCACTGACTGACTGATACACGCACTGACTGACTGACTGATACACGCACTGACTGACTGACTGATACACGCACTGACTGACTGACTGACTGATACACGCACTGACTGACTGATACACGCACTGACTGACTGACTGATACACGCACTGACTGACTGATACACGCACTGACTGACTGACTGATACACGCGCTGACTGACTGATACACGCACTGACTGACTGACTGATACACGCGCTGACTGACTGATACACGCACTGACTGACTGATACACGCACTGACTGATACACGCACTGACTGACTGATACACGCACTGACTGACTGACTGATACACGCGCTGACTGACTGATACACGCACTGACTCACTGATACACGCACTGACTGACTGATACACGCACTGACTGATACACGCACTGACTGACTGATACACGCTCTGACTGACTGATACACGCACTGACTGACTGATACACGCACTGACTGACTGATACACGCACTGACTGACTGATACACGCACTGACTGACTGATACACGCTCTGACTGATTAACGCACTGACTGACTGACTGATACACGCACTGACTGACTGATACACGCACTGACTGACTGACTGATACACGCGCTGACTGACTGATACACGCGCTGACTGACTGACTGATACACGCGCTGACTGACTGACTGATACATGCACTGACTGACTGATACACGCACTGACTGACTGATACACGCTCTGACTGACTGACTGATACACGCACTGACTGACTGACTGACTGATACACGCACTGACTGACTGACTGATACACGCACTGACTGACTGACTGACTGATACACGCACTGACTGACTGACTGACTGACTGATACACGCACTGACTGACTGACTGATACACGCGCTGACTGACTGATATACGCTCTGACTGACTGACTGATAAACGCGCTGGCTGACTGACTGACACACGCACTGACTGACTGATACACGCGCTGACTGACTGATACACGCACTGACTGACTGATACACGCACTGACTGACTGATACACGCACTGACTGACTGATACACGCACTGACTGACTGATACACGCACTGACTGACTGATACACGCACTGACTGACTGACTGATACACGCGCTGACTGACTGACTGATACACGCACTGACTGACTGATACACGCTCTGACTGACTGATACACGCACTGACTGATTAACGCACTGACTGACTGACTGATACACGCACTGACTGACTGACTGATACACGCGCTGACTGACTGATACACGCACTGACTGACTGACTGATACACGCACTGACTGACCGACTGATACACGCGCTGACTGACTGATACACGCGCTGACTGACTGACTGATACACGCGCTGACTGACTGACTGATACATGCACTGACTGACTGATACATGCGCTGACTGACTGACTGTTACACGCGCTGACTGACTGCTACACGCGCTGACTGACTGATACACGCTCTGACTGACTGACTGATAAACGCGCTGACTGACTGATACACGCGCTGACTGACTGATACACGCTCTGACTGACTGATACACGCACTGACTGACTGACTGATAAACTTACTGACTGACTGATACACGCACTGACTGACTGATACACGCTCTGACTGACTGATACACGCACTGACTGATTAACGCACTGACTGACTGACTGATACACGCACTGACTGACTGACTGATACACGCGCTGACTGACTGACTGATACACGCGCTGACTGACTGATACACGCGCTGACTGACTGACTGATACACGCGCTGACTGACTGACTGATACACGCGCTGACTGACTGACTGATACACGCGCTGACTGACTGACTGATACATGCACTGACTGACTGATACATGCGCTGACTGACTGACTGTTACACGCGCTGACTGACTGCTACACGCGCTGACTGACTGATACACGCTCTGACTGACTGACTGATAAACGCGCTGACTGACTGATACACGCTCTGACTGACTGATACACGCTCTGACTGATTAACGCACTGACTGACTGACTGATACACGCACTGACTGACTGATACACGCTCTGACTGATTAATGCACTGACTGACTGACTGATACACGCGCTGACTGACTGATACACGCTCTGACTGACTGATACACGCACTGACTGATTAACGCACTGACTGACTGACTGATACACGCACTGACTGACTGATACACGCTCTGACTGACTGATACACGCACTGACTGATTAACGCACTGACTGACTGATACACGCACTGACTGACTGATACACGCACTGACTGACTGATACACGCACTGACTGACTGATACACGCACTGACTGACTGACTGATACACGCACTGACTGACCGACTGATACACGCGCTGACTGACTGATACACGCGCTGACTGACTGACTGATACACGCGCTGACTGACTGACTGATACACGCGCTGACTGACTGACTGATACATGCACTGACTGACTGATACATGCGCTGACTGACTGACTGTTACACGCGCTGACTGACTGATACACGCGCTGACTGACTGATACACGCTCTGACTGACTGACTGATAAACGCGCTGACTGACTGATACACGCTCTGACTGACTGATACACGCTCTGACTGATTAACGCACTGACTGACTGACTGATACACGCGCTGACTGACTGATACACGCTCTGACTGACTGATACACGCACTGACTGATTAACGCACTGACTGACTGACTGATACACGCACTGACTGACTGATACACGCTCTGACTGATTAACGCACTGACTGACTGACTGATACACGCACTGACTGACTGATACACGCTCTGACTGACTGATACACGCTCTGACTTATTAACGCACTGACTGACTGACTGATACACGCGCTGACTGACTGATACACGCTCTGACTGACTGATACACGCACTGACTGATTAACGCACTGACTGACTGACTGATACACGCACTGACTGACTGATACACGCTCTGACTGACTGATACACGCACTGACTGATTAACGCACTGACTGACTGATACACGCACTGACTGACTGATACACGCACTGACTGACTGATACACGCACTGACTGACTGATACACGCACTGACTGACTGACTGATACACGCACTGACTGACCGACTGATACACGCGCTGACTGACTGATACACGCGCTGACTGACTGACTGATACACGCGCTGACTGACTGACTGATACACGCGCTGACTGACTGACTGATACATGCACTGACTGACTGATACATGCGCTGACTGACTGACTGTTACACACGCTGACTGACTGCTACACGCGCTGACTGACTGATACACGCTCTGACTGACTGACTGATAAACGCGCTGACTGACTGATACACGCGCTGACTGACTGATACACGCTCTGACTGACTGATACACGCACTGACTGACTGACTGATAAACGCACTGACTGACTGATACACGCACTGACTGACTGATACACGCTCTGACTGACTGATACACGCACTGACTGATTAACGCACTGACTGACTGACTGATACACGCACTGACTGACTGACTGATACACGCGCTGACTGACTGATACACGAACTGACTGACTGACTGATACACGCACTGACTGACCGACTGATACACGCGCTGACTGACTGATACACGCGCTGACTGACTGACTGATACACGCGCTGACTGACTGATACACGCACTGACTGACTGATACACGCACTGACTGATTGATACACGCACTGACTGATACACGCACTGACTGACTGATACATGCTCTGACTGACTGATACACGCATTGACTGATTAACGCACTGACTGACTGATACACGCACTGACTGACTGACTGATACACGCACTGACTGACTGATACACGCTCTGACTGACTGATACACGCACTGACTGACTGATACACGCACTGACTGATTGATACACGCACTGACTGACTGACTGATACACGCACTGACTGACTGATACACGCACTGACTGACTGATACACGCACTGACTGACTGATACACGCACTGACTGACTGACTGATACACGCACTGACTGACTGACTGATACACGCACTGACTGACTGACTGACTGATACACGCACTGACTGACTGACTGACTGATACACGCACTGACTGACTGACTGATACACGCACTGACTGACTGATACACGCACTGACTGACTGACTGATACACGCGCTGACTGACTGATACACGCACTGACTGACTGACTGATACACGCGCTGACTGACTGATACACGCACTGACTGACTGATACACGCACTGACTGATACACGCACTGACTGACTGATACACGCACTGACTGACTGACTGATACACGCGCTGACTGACTGATACACGCACTGACTCACTGATACACGCACTGACTCACTGATACACGCACTGACTGATACACGCACTGACTGATACACGCACTGACTGACTGATACACGCTCTGACTGACTGATACACGCACTGACTGACTGATACACGCACTGACTGACTGATACACGCACTGACTGACTGATACACGCACTGACTGACTGATACACGCACTGACTGACTGATACACGCTCTGACTGATTAACGCACTGACTGACTGACTGATACACGCACTGACTGACTGATACACGCACTAACTGACTGACTGATACACGCGCTGACTGACTGATACACGCGCTGACTGACTGACTGATACACGCGCTGACTGACTGACTGATACATGCACTGACTGACTGATACACGCACTGACTGACTGATACACGCTCTGACTGACTGACTGATACACGCACTGACTGACTGACTGACTGATACACGCACTGACTGACTGACTGATACACGCACTGACTGACTGATACACGCACTGACTGACTGATACACGCACTGACTGACTGACTGATACACGCACTGACTGACTGACTGATACACGCACTGACTGACTGACTGACTGATACACGCACTGACTGACTGATACACGCACTGACTGACTGACTGATACACGCACTGACTGACTGATACACGCACTGACTGACTGACTGATACACGCGCTGACTGACTGATACACGCACTGACTGACTGACTGATACACGCGCTGACTGACTGATACACGCACTGACTGACTGATACACGCACTGACTGATACACGCACTGACTGACTGACTGATACACGCGCTGACTGACTGATACACGCACTGACTCACTGATACACGCACTGACTGACTGATACACGCACTGACTGATACACGCACTGACTGACTGATACACGCTCTGACTGACTGATACACGCACTGACTGACTGATACACGCACTGACTGACTGATACACGCACTGACTGACTGATACACGCACTGACTGACTGATACACGCTCTGACTGATTAACGCACTGACTGACTGACTGATACACGCACTGACTGACTGATACACGCACTGACTGACTGACTGATACACGCGCTGACTGACTGATACACGCGCTGACTGACTGACTGATACACGCGCTGACTGACTGACTGATACATGCCCTGACTGACTGATACACGCACTGACTGACTGATACACGCTCTGACTGACTGACTGATACACGCACTGACTGACTGACTGACTGATACACGCACTGACTGACTGACTGATACACGCACTGACTGACTGACTGACTGATACACGCACTGACTGACTGACTGACTGACTGATACACGCACTGACTGACTGACTGATACACGCGCTGACTGACTGATATACGCTCTGACTGACTGACTGATAAACGCGCTGGCTGACTGACTGACACACGCACTGACTGACTGATACACGCGCTGACTGACTGATACACGCACTGACTGACTGATACACGCACTGACTGACAGATATACGCACTGACTGACTGATACACGCACTGACTGACTGATACACGCACTGACTGACTGACTGATACACGCGCTGACTGACTGACTGATACACGCACTGACTGACTGATACACGCTCTGACTGACTGATACACGCACTGACTGATTAACGCACTGACTGACTGACTGATACACGCACTGACTGACTGACTGATACACGCGCTGACTGACTGATACACGCACTGACTGACTGACTGATACACGCACTGACTGACCGACTGATACACGCGCTGACTGACTGATACACGCGCTGACTGACTGACTGATACACGCGCTGACTGACTGATACACGCGCTGACTGACTGACTGATACATGCACTGACTGACTGATACATGCGCTGACTGACTGACTGTTACACGCGCTGACTGACTGCTACACGCGCTGACTGACTGATACACGCTCTGACTGACTGACTGATAAACGCGCTGACTGACTGATACACGCGCTGACTGACTGATACACGCTCTGACTGACTGATACACGCACTGACTGACTGACTGATAAACTTACTGACTGACTGATACACGCACTGACTGACTGATACACGCTCTGACTGACTGATACACGCACTGACTGATTAACGCACTGACTGACTGACTGATACACGCACTGACTGACTGACTGATACACGCGCTGACTGACTGACTGATACACGCGCTGACTGACTGATACACGCGCTGACTGACTGACTGATACACGCGCTGACTGACTGACTGATACACGCGCTGACTGACTGACTGATACACGCGCTGACTGACTGACTGATACATGCACTGACTGACTGATACATGCGCTGACTGACTGACTGTTACACGCGCTGACTGACTGCTACACGCGCTGACTGACTGATACACGCTCTGACTGACTGACTGATAAACGCGCTGACTGACTGATACACGCTCTGACTGACTGATACACGCTCTGACTGATTAACGCACTGACTGACTGACTGATACACGCACTGACTGACTGATACACGCTCTGACTGACTGATACACGCTCTGACTGATTAACGCACTGACTGACTGACTGATACACGCGCTGACTGACTGATACACGCTCTGACTGACTGATACACGCACTGACTGATTAACGCACTGACTGACTGATACACGCACTGACTGACTGATACACGCACTGACTGACTGATACACGCACTGACTGACTGATACACGCACTGACTGACTGACTGATACACGCACTGACTGACCGACTGATACACGCGCTGACTGACTGATACACGCGCTGACTGACTGACTGATACACGCGCTGACTGACTGACTGATACACGCGCTGACTGACTGACTGATACATGCACTGACTGACTGATACATGCGCTGACTGACTGACTGTTACACACGCTGACTGACTGCTACACGCGCTGACTGACTGATACACGCTCTGACTGACTGACTGATAAACGCGCTGACTGACTGATACACGCGCTGACTGACTGATACACGCTCTGACTGACTGATACACGCACTGACTGACTGACTGATAAACGCACTGACTGACTGATACACGCACTGACTGACTGATACACGCTCTGACTGACTGATACACGCACTGACTGATTAACGCACTGACTGACTGACTGATACACGCACTGACTGACTGACTGATACACGCGCTGACTGACTGATACACGAACTGACTGACTGACTGATACACGCACTGACTGACCGACTGATACACGCGCTGACTGACTGATACACGCGCTGACTGACTGACTGATACACGCGCTGACTGACTGATACACGCACTGACTGACTGATACACGCACTGACTGATTGATACACGCACTGACTGATACACGCACTGACTGACTGATACATGCTCTGACTGACTGATACACGCATTGACTGATTAACGCACTGACTGACTGATACACGCACTGACTGACTGATACACGCACTGACTGACTGATACACGCTCTGACTGACTGATACACGCACTGACTGACTGATACACGCACTGACTGATTGATACACGCACTGACTAACTGACTGATACACGCACTGACTGACTGATACACGCACTGACTGACTGATACACGCACTGACTGACTGACTGATACACGCACTGACTGACTGACTGATACACGCACTGACTGACTGACTGACTGATACACGCACTGACTGACTGATACACGCACTGACTGACTGACTGATACACGCACTGACTGACTGATACACGCACTGACTGACTGACTGATACACGCGCTGACTGACTGATACACGCACTGACTGACTGACTGATACACGCGCTGACTGACTGATACACGCACTGACTGACTGATACACGCACTGACTGATACACGCACTGACTGACTGATACACGCACTGACTGACTGACTGATACACGCGCTGACTGACTGATACACGCACTGACTCACTGATACACGCACTGACTGACTGATACACGCACTGACTGATACACGCACTGACTGACTGATACACGCTCTGACTGACTGATACACGCACTGACTGACTGATACACGCACTGACTGACTGATACACGCACTGACTGACTGATACACGCACTGACTGACTGATACACGCTCTGACTGATTAACGCACTGACTGACTGACTGATACACGCACTGACTGACTGATACACGCACTGACTGACTGACTGATACACGCGCTGACTGACTGATACACGCGCTGACTGACTGACTGATACACGCGCTGACTGACTGACTGATACATGCACTGACTGACTGATACACGCACTGACTGACTGATACACGCTCTGACTGACTGACTGATACACGCACTGACTGACTGACTGACTGATACACGCACTGACTGACTGACTGATACACGCACTGACTGACTGACTGACTGATACACGCACTGACTGACTGACTGACTGACTGATACACGCACTGACTGACTGACTGATACACGCGCTGACTGACTGATATACGCTCTGACTGACTGACTGATAAACGCGCTGGCTGACTGACTGACACACGCACTGACTGACTGATACACGCGCTGACTGACTGATACACGCACTGACTGACTGATACACGCACTGACTGACTGATACACGCACTGACTGACTGATACACGCACTGACTGACTGATACACGCACTGACTGACTGATACACGCACTGACTGACTGACTGATACACGCGCTGACTGACTGACTGATACACGCACTGACTGACTGATACACGCTCTGACTGACTGATACACGCACTGACTGATTAACGCACTGACTGACTGACTGATACACGCACTGACTGACTGACTGATACACGCGCTGACTGACTGATACACGCACTGACTGACTGACTGATACACGCACTGACTGACCGACTGATACACGCGCTGACTGACTGATACACGCGCTGACTGACTGACTGATACACGCGCTGACTGACTGACTGATACATGCACTGACTGACTGATACATGCGCTGACTGACTGACTGTTACACGCGCTGACTGACTGCTACACGCGCTGACTGACTGATACACGCTCTGACTGACTGACTGATAAACGCGCTGACTGACTGATACACGCGCTGACTGACTGATACACGCTCTGACTGACTGATACACGCACTGACTGACTGACTGATAAACTTACTGACTGACTGATACACGCACTGACTGACTGATACACGCTCTGACTGACTGATACACGCACTGACTGATTAACGCACTGACTGACTGACTGATACACGCACTGACTGACTGACTGATACACGCGCTGACTGACTGACTGATACACGCGCTGACTGACTGATACACGCGCTGACTGACTGACTGATACACGCGCTGACTGACTGACTGATACACGCGCTGACTGACTGACTGATACACGCGCTGACTGACTGACTGATACATGCACTGACTGACTGATACATGCGCTGACTGACTGACTGTTACACGCGCTGACTGACTGCTACACGCGCTGACTGACTGATACACGCTCTGACTGACTGACTGATAAACGCGCTGACTGACTGATACACGCTCTGACTGACTGATACACGCTCTGACTGATTAACGCACTGACTGACTGACTGATACACGCACTGACTGACTGATACACGCTCTGACTGATTAATGCACTGACTGACTGACTGATACACGCGCTGACTGACTGATACACGCTCTGACTGACTGATACACGCACTGACTGATTAACGCACTGACTGACTGACTGATACACGCACTGACTGACTGATACACGCTCTGACTGACTGATACACGCACTGACTGATTAACGCACTGACTGACTGATACACGCACTGACTGACTGATACACGCACTGACTGACTGATACACGCACTGACTGACTGATACACGCACTGACTGACTGACTGATACACGCACTGACTGACCGACTGATACACGCGCTGACTGACTGATACACGCGCTGACTGACTGACTGATACACGCGCTGACTGACTGACTGATACACGCGCTGACTGACTGACTGATACATGCACTGACTGACTGATACATGCGCTGACTGACTGACTGTTACACGCGCTGACTGACTGATACACGCGCTGACTGACTGATACACGCTCTGACTGACTGACTGATAAACGCGCTGACTGACTGATACACGCTCTGACTGACTGATACACGCTCTGACTGATTAACGCACTGACTGACTGACTGATACACGCGCTGACTGACTGATACACGCTCTGACTGACTGATACACGCACTGACTGATTAACGCACTGACTGACTGACTGATACACGCACTGACTGACTGATACACGCTCTGACTGATTAACGCACTGACTGACTGACTGACACACGCACTGACTGACTGATACACGCGCTGACTGACTGATACACGCACTGACTGACTGATACACGCACTGACTGACTGACTGACTGATACACGCACTGACTGACCGACTGATACACGCGCTGACTGACTGATACACGCGCTGACTGACTGACTGATACACGCGCTGACTGACTGACTGATACACGCGCTGACTGACTGACTGATACATGCACTGACTGACTGATACATGCTCTGACTGACTGACTGTTACACGCGCTGACTGACTGCTACACGCGCTGACTGACTGATACACGCGCTGACTGACTGACTGATAAACGCGCTGACTGACTGATACACGCTCTGACTGACTGATACACGCTCTGACTGATTAACGCACTGACTGACTGACTGATACACGCACTGACTGACTGATACACGCTCTGACTGACTGATACACGCTCTGACTGATTAACGCACTGACTGACTGACTGATACACGCGCTGACTGACTGATACACGCGCTGACTGACTGATACACGCACTGACTGACTGATACACGCACTGACTGACTGATACACGCACTGACTGACTGATACACGCACTGACTGACTGATACACGCACTGACTGACTGATACACGCACTGACTGACTGACTGACTGATACACGCGCTGACTGACTGACTGATACACGCACTGACTGACTGATACACGCTCTGACTGACTGATACACGCACTGACTGATTAACGCACTGACTGACTGACTGATACACGCACTGACTGACTGACTGATACACGCGCTGACTGACTGATACACGCACTGACTGACTGACTGATACACGCGCTGACTGACTGATACACGCGCTGACTGACTGACTGATACATGCACTGACTGACTGTTACACGCGCTGACTGACTGCTACACGCGCTGACTGACTGATACACGCTCTGACTGACTGACTGATAAACGCGCTGACTGACTGATACACGCGCTGACTGACTGATACACGCTCTGACTGACTGATACACGCACTGACTGACTGACTGATACACGCACTGACTGACTGATACACGCACTGACTGACTGATACACGCACTGACTGACTGATACACGCTCTGACTGACTGATACACGCACTGACTGATTAACGCACTGACTGACTGACTGATACACGCGCTGACTGACTGATACACGCACTGACTGACTGACTGATACACGCACTGACTGACTGATACACGCACTGACTGACTGATACACGCTTTGACTGACTGATACACGCACTGACTGATTAACGCACTGACTGACTGACTGATACACGCGCTGACTGACTGATACACGAACTGACTGACTGACTGATACACGCGCTGACTGACTGATACACGAACTGACTGACTGACTGATACACGCACTGACTGACCGACTGATACACGCGCTGACTGACTGACTGATACACGCGCTGACTGACTGACTGATACACGCGCTGACTGACTGACTGATACATGCACTGACTGACTGATACATGCGCTGACTGACTGTTACACGCGCTGACTGACTGCTACACGCGCTGACTGACTGATACACGCTCTGACTGACTGATAAACGCGCTGACTGACTGATACACGCTCTGACTGACTGATACACGCTCTGACTGATTAACGCACTGACTGACTGACTGATACACGCACTGACTGACTGATACACGCTCTGACTGACTGATACACGCACTGACTGATTAACGCACGGACTGACTGACTGATACACGCACTGACTGACTGATACACGCACTGACTGATTAACGCACTGACTGACTGACTGATACACGCACTGACTGACTGATACACGCTCTGACTGACTGATACACGCACTGACTGATTAACGCACTGACTGACTGACTGATACACGCACTGACTGACTGATACACGCTCTGACTGACTGATACACGCACTGACTGATTAACGCACTGACTGACTGATACATGCACTGACTGACTGATACACGCACTGACTGACTGATTGATACACGCACTGACTGACCGACTGATACACGCGCTGACTGACTGATACACGCGCTGACTGACTGACTGATACACGCGCTGACTGACTGACTGATACACGCGCTGACTGACTGACTGATACATGCACTGACTGACTGATACATGCGCTGACTGACTGACTGTTACACGCGCAGTCAGCTGCTACACGCGCTGACTGACTGATACACGCTCTGACTGACTGATACACGCACTGACTGATAAACGCACTGACTGACTGACTGATACACGCACTGACTGACTGATACACGCTCTGACTGACTGATACACGCACTGACTGATTAACGCACTGACTGACTGACTGATAAACGCACTGACTGACTGATACACGCGCTGACTGACTGATACACGCTCTGACTGACTGATACACGCACTGACTGATTAACGCACTGACTGACTGACTGATACACGCACTGACTGACTGACTGATACACGCGCTGACTGACTGATACACGCACTGACTGACTGACTGATACACGCACTGACTGACCGACTGATACACGCGCTGACTGACTGATACACGCGCTGACTGACTGACTGATACACGCGCTGACTGACTGACTGATACACGCGCTGACTGACTGACTGATACATGCACTGACTGACTGATACATGCGCTGACTGACTGACTGTTACACGCGCTGACTGACTGCTACACGCTCTGACTGACTGACTGATACACTCTCTGACTGACTGATACACGCTCTGACTGATTAACGCACTGACTGACTGACTGATACACGCACTGACTGACTGATACACGCTCTGACTGACTGATACACGCACTGACTGATTAACGCACTGACTGACTGACTGATACACGCACTGACTGACTGATTAACGCACTGACTGACTGATTAACGCACTGACTGACTGATACACGCACTGACTGACTGATACACGCACTGACTGACTGATACACGCACTGACTGATACACGCACTGACTGACTGATACACGCTCTGACTGACTGATACACGCACTGACTGACTGATACACGCTCTGACTGACTGACTGATACACGCACTGACTGACTGACTGACTGATACACACACTGACTGACTGACTGACTGATACACGCACTGACTGACTGACTGATACACGCACTGACTGACTGACTGACTGATACACGCACTGACTGACTGACTGATACACGCGCTGACTGACTGATATACGCTCTGACTGACTGATAAACGCGCTGGCTGACTGACTGACACACGCACTGACTGACTGATACACGCGCTGACTGACTGATACACGCACTGACTGACTGATACACGCACTGACTGACTGATACACGCACTGACTGACTGATACACGCACTGACTAACTGACTGACTGATACACGCGCTGACTGACTGACTGATACACGCACTGACTGACTGATACACGCTCTGACTGACTGATACACGCACTGACTGATTAACGCACTGACTGACTGACTGATACACGCGCTGACTGACTGATACACGCACTGACTGACTGACTGACTGATACACGCACTGACTGACCGACTGATACACGCGCTGACTGACTGATACACGCGCTGACTGACTGATACACGCGCTGACTGACTGACTGATACACGCGCTGACTGACTGACTGATACATGCACTGACTGACTGATACATGCTCTGACTGACTGACTGTTACACGCGCTGACTGACTGCTACACGCGCTGACTGACTGATACACGCTCTGACTGACTGACTGATAAACGCACTGACTGACTGATACATGCTCTGACTGACTGATACACGCTCTGACTGATTAACGCACTGACTGACTGACTGATACACGCACTGACTGACTGATACACGCTCTGACTGACTGATACACGCTCTGACTGATTAACGCACTGACTGACTGACTGATACACGCGCTGACTGACTGATACACGCGCTGACTGACTGATACACGCACTGACTGACTGATACACGCACTGACTGACTGATACACGCACTGACTGACTGATACACGCACTGACTGACTGATACACGCACTGACTGACTGATACACGCACTGACTGACTGACTGACTGATACACGCGCTGACTGACTGACTGATACACGCACTGACTGACTGATACACGCTCTGACTGACTGATACACGCACTGACTGATTAACGCACTGACTGACTGACTGATACACGCACTGACTGACTGACTGATACACGCGCTGACTGACTGATACACGCACTGACTGACTGACTGATACACGCACTGACTGACCGACTGATACACGCGCTGACTGACTGATACACGCGCTGACTGACTGACTGATACACGCGCTGACTGACTGATACACGCGCTGACTGACTGACTGATACATGCACTGACTGACTGATACATGCGCTGACTGACTGACTGTTACACGCGCTGACTGACTGCTACACGCGCTGACTGACTGATACACGCTCTGACTGACTGACTGATAAACGCGCTGACTGACTGATACACGCGCTGACTGACTGATACACGCTCTGACTGACTGATACACGCACTGACTGACTGATACACGCACTGACTGACTGATACACGCTCTGACTGACTGATACACGCACTGACTGATTAACGCACTGACTGACTGACTGATACACGCGCTGACTGACTGATACACGCACTGACTGACTGACTGACTGATACACGCACTGACTGACCGACTGATACACGCGCTGACTGACTGATACACGCGCTGACTGACTGACTGATACACGCGCTGACTGACTGACTGATACACGCGCTGACTGACTGACTGATACACGCGCTGACTGACTGACTGATACATGCACTGACTGACTGATAAATGCGCTGACTGACTGACTGTTACACGCGCTGACTGACTGCTACACGCACTGACTGACTGATTCACGCTCTGACTGACTGACTGATAAACGCGCTGACTGACTGATACACGCGCTGACTGACTGATACACGCTCTGACTGACTGATACACGCACTGACTGACTGACTGATAAACGCACTGACTGACTGATACACGCACTGACTGACTGATACACGCTTTGACTGACTGATACACGCACTGACTGATTAACGCACTGACTGACTGACTGATACACGCGCTGACTGACTGATACACGAACTGACTGACTGACTGATACACGCACTGACTGACCGACTGATACACGCGCTGACTGACTGACTGATACACGCGCTGACTGACTGACTGATACACGCGCTGACTGACTGACTGATACATGCACTGACTGACTGATACATGCGCTGACTGACTGACTGTTACACGCGCTGACTGACTGCTACACGCGCTGACTGACTGATACACGCTCTGACTGACTGACTGATAAACGCGCTGACTGACTGATACACGCTCTGACTGACTGATACACGCTCTGACTGATTAACGCACTGACTGACTGACTGATACACGCGCTGACTGACTGATACACGCTCTGACTGACTGATACACGCACTGACTGATTAACGCACTGACTGACTGATACACGCACTGACTGACTGACTGACACACGCACTGACTGACCGACTGATACACGCGCTGACTGACTGATACACGCGCTGACTGACTGACTGATACACGCGCTGACTGACTGATACACGCGCTGACTGACTGACTGATACATGCACTGACTGACTGATACATGCGCTGACTGACTGACTGTTACACGCGCTGACTGACTGCTACACGCGCTGACTGACTGATACACGCTCTGACTGACTGACTGATAAACGCGCTGACTGACTGATACACGCACTGACTGACTGATACACGCTCTGACTGACTGATACACGCACTGACTGACCGACTGATACACGCGCTGACTGACTGATACACGCGCTGACTGACTGATACACGCACTGACTGACTGACTGATACACGCGCTGACTGACTGACTGATACATGCACTGACTGACTGATACATGCTCTGACTGACTGACTGTTACACGCGCTGACTGACTGCTACACGCGCTGACTGACTGATACACGCGCTGACTGACTGACTGATAAACGCGCTGACTGACTGATACACGCTCTGACTGACTGATACACGCTCTGACTGATTAACGCACTGACTGACTGACTGATACACGCACTGACTGACTGATACACGCGCTGACTGACTGCTACACGCGCTGACTGACTGATACACGCACTGACTAACTGACTGACTGATACACGCGCTGACTGACTGACTGATACACGCACTGACTGACTGATACACGCTCTGACTGACTGATACACGCGCTGACTGACTGACTGATACACGCACTGACTGATTAACGCACTGACTGACTGACTGATACACGCACTGACTGACTGACTGATACACGCGCTGACTGACTGATACACGCACTGACTGACTGACTGACACACGCACTGACTGACCGACTGATACACGCGCTGACTGACTGATACACGCGCTGACTGACTGACTGATACACGCGCTGACTGACTGATACACGCGCTGACTGACTGACTGATACATGCACTGACTGACTGATACATGCGCTGACTGACTGACTGTTACACGCGCTGACTGACTGCTACACGCGCTGACTGACTGATACACGCTCTGACTGACTGACTGATAAACGCGCTGACTGACTGATACACGCACTGACTGACTGATACACGCTCTGACTGACTGATACACGCACTGACTGACCGACTGATACACGCGCTGACTGACTGATACACGCGCTGACTGACTGACTGATACACGCACTGACTGACTGACTGATACACGCGCTGACTGACTGACTGATACATGCACTGACTGACTGATACATGCTCTGACTGACTGACTGTTACACGCGCTGACTGACTGCTACACGCGCTGACTGACTGATACACGCGCTGACTGACTGATACACGCGCTGACTGACTGACTGATAAACGCGCTGACTGACTGATACACGCTCTGACTGACTGATACACGCTCTGACTGATTAACGCACTGACTGACTGACTGATACACGCACTGACTGACTGATACACGCGCTGACTGACTGATACACGCGCTGACTGACTGATACACGCGCTGACTGACTGACTGATAAACGCGCTGACTGACTGATACACGCTCTGACTGACTGATACACGCTCTGACTGATTAACGCACTGACTGACTGACTGATACACGCACTGACTGACTGATACACGCTCTGACTGACTGATACACGCTCTGACTGATTAACGCACTGACTGACTGACTGATACACGCGCTGACTGACTGATACACGCGCTGACTGACTGATAAACGCACTGACTGACTGATACACGCACTGACTGACTGATACACGCACTGACTGACTGATACACGCACTGACTGACTGATACACGCACTGACTGACTGATACACGCACTGACTGACTGACTGACTGATACACGCACTGACTGACTGACTGACTGATACACGCACTGACTGACTGATACACGCTCTGACTGACTGATACACGCACTGACTGATTAACGCACTGACTGACTGACTGATACACGCACTGACTGACTGACTGATACACGCGCTGACTGACTGATACACGCACTGACTGACTGACTGATACACGCACTGACTGACCGACTGATACACGCGCTGACTGACTGATACACGCGCTGACTGACTGACTGATACACGCGCTGACTGACTGATACACGCGCTGACTGACTGACTGATACACGCTCTGACTGACTGATACACGCACTGACTGATTAACGCACTGACTGACTGATACACGCACTGACTGATTGATACACGCACTGACTGACTGACTGATACACGCACTGACTGACTGATACACGCACTGACTGACTGATACACGCACTGACTGACTGACTGATACACGCACTGACTGACTGATACACGCACTGACTGACTGACTGATACACGCACTGACTGACTGACTGATACACGCACTGACTGACTGATACACGCACTGACTGACTGACTGATACACGCACTGACTGACTGATACACGCACTGACTGACTGACTGATACACGCGCTGATTGACTGATACACGCACTGACTGACTGACTGATACACGCGCTGACTGACTGATACGCGCACTGACTGACTGACTGATACACGCTCTGACTGACTGATACACGCACTGACTGATTAACGCACTGACTGACTGATACACGCACTGACTGATACACGCACTGACTGACTGATACACGCACTGACTGATTAACGCACTGACTGACTGATACACGCACTGACTGACTGACTGATACACGCGCTGACTGACTGATACACGCACTGACTCACTGATACACGCACTGACTGACTGATACACGCACTGACTGATACACGCACTGACTGACTGATACACGCTCTGACTGACTGATACACGCACTGACTGACTGATACACGCACTGACTGATACACGCACTGACTGACTGATACACGCTCTGACTGACTGATACACGCTCTGACTGATTAACGCACTGACTGACTGACTGATACACGCGCTGACTGACTGATACACGCTCTGACTGACTGATACACGCACTGACTGATTAACGCACTGACTGACTGACTGATACACGCACTGACTGACTGATACACGCACTGACTGACTGATACACGCACTGACTGACTGACTGATACACGCACTGACTGACTGATACACGCACTGACTGATACACGCACTGACTGATACACGCACTGACTGACTGATACACGCTCTGACTGACTGATACACGCACTGACTGATTAACGCACTGACTGACTGATACACGCACTGACTGACTGACTGATACACGCACTGACTGATACACGCTCTGACTGACTGATACACGCACTGACTGATTAACGCACTGACTGACTGATACACGCACTGACTGATTGATACACGCACTGACTGACTGACTGATACATGCACTGACTGACTGATACACGCACTGACTGACTGATACACGCACTGACTGACTGACTGATACACGCACTGACTGACTGATACACGCACTGACTGACTGACTGATACACGCACTGACTGACTGACTGATACACGCACTGACTGACTGATACACGCACTGACTGACTGACTGATACACGCACTGACTGACTGATACACGCACTGACTGACTGACTGATACACGCGCTGATTGACTGATACACGCACTGACTGACTGACTGATACACGCGCTGACTGACTGATACACGCACTGACTGACTGACTGATACACGCTCTGACTGACTGATACACGCACTGACTGATTAACGCACTGACTGACTGATACACGCTCTGACTGATACACGCACTGACTGACTGATACACGCACTGACTGATTAACGCACTGACTGACTGATACACGCACTGACTGACTGACTGATTCACGCGCTGACTGACTGATACACGCACTGACTCACTGATACACGCACTGACTGACTGATACACGCACTGACTGATACACGCACTGACTGACTGATACACGCTCTGACTGACTGATACACGCACTGACTGACTGATACACGCACTGACTGATACACGCACTGACTGACTGATACACGCACTGACTGACTGATACACGCTCTGACTGACTGATACACGCTCTGACTGATTAACGCACTGACTGACTGACTGATACACGCACTGACTGACTGATACACGCACTGACTGACTGACTGATACACGCGCTGACTGACTGATACACGCGCTGACTGACTGACTGATACACGTGCTGACTGACTGACTGATACACGCGCTGACTGACTGACTGATACATGCACTGACTGACTGATACACGCACTGACTGACTGATACACGCTCTGACTGACTGACTGATACACGCACTGACTGACTGACTGACTGATACACACACTGACTGACTGACTGACTGATACACGCACTGACTGACTGACTGATACACGCACTGACTGACTGACTGACTGATACACACACTGACTGACTGACTGATACACGCGCTGACTGACTGATATACGCTCTGACTGACTGATAAACGCGCTGGCTGACTGACTGACACACGCACTGACTGACTGATACACGCGCTGACTGACTGATACACGCACTGACTGACTGATACACGCACTGACTGACTGATACACGCACTGACTGACTGATACACGCACTGACTAACTGACTGACTGATACACGCGCTGACTGACTGACTGATACACGCACTGACTGACTGATACACGCTCTGACTGACTGATACACGCACTGACTGATTAACGCACTGACTGACTGACTGATACACGCACTGACTGACTGACTGATACACGCGCTGACTGACTGATACACGCACTGACTGACTGACTGATACACGCACTGACTGACCGATTGATACACGCGCTGACTGACTGATACACGCGCTGACTGACTTACTGATACACGCGCTGACTGACTGATACACGCGCTGACTGACTGACTGATACATGCACTGACTGACTGATACATGCGCTGACTGACTGACTGTTACACGCGCTGACTGACTGCTACACGCGCTGACTGACTGATACACGCTCTGACTGACTGACTGATAAACGCGCTGACTGACTGATACACGCACTGACTGACTGATACACGCTCTGACTGACTGATACACGCACTGACTGATTAACGCACTGACTGACTGACTGATACACGCGCTGACTGACTGATACACGCACTGACTGACTGACTGACTGATACACGCACTGACTGACCGACTGATACACGCGCTGACTGACTGATACACGCGCTGACTGACTGACTGATACACGCGCTGACTGACTGACTGATACACGCGCTGACTGACTGACTGATACATGCACTGACTGACTGATACATGCTCTGACTGACTGACTGTTACACGCGCTGACTGACTGCTACACGCGCTGACTGACTGATACACGCGCTGACTGACTGACTGATAAACGCGCTGACTGACTGATACACGCTCTGACTGACTGATACACGCTCTGACTGATTAACGCACTGACTGACTGACTGATACACGCACTGACTGACTGATACACGCTCTGACTGACTGATACACGCTCTGACTGATTAACGCACTGACTGACTGACTGATACACGCGCTGACTGACTGATACACGCGCTGACTGACTGATACACGCACTGACTGACTGATACACGCACTGACTGACTGATACACGCACTGACTGACTGATACACGCACTGACTGACTGATACACGCACTGACTGACTGATACACGCACTGACTGACTGACTGACTGATACACGCGCTGACTGACTGACTGATACACGCACTGACTGACTGATACACGCTCTGACTGATTAACGCACTGACTGACTGACTGATACACGCGCTGACTGACTGATACACGCTCTGACTGATTAACGCACTGACTGACTGACTGATACACGCACTGACTGACTGATACACGCACTGACTGACTGACTGATACACGCGCTGACTGACTGATACACGCGCTGACTGACTGACTGATACACGTGCTGACTGACTGACTGATACACGCGCTGACTGACTGACTGATACATGCACTGACTGACTGATACACGCACTGACTGACTGATACACGCTCTGACTGACTGACTGATACACGCACTGACTGACTGACTGACTGATACACACACTGACTGACTGACTGACTGATACACGCACTGACTGACTGACTGATACACGCACTGACTGACTGACTGACTGATACACACACTGACTGACTGACTGATACACGCGCTGACTGACTGATATACGCTCTGACTGACTGATAAACGCGCTGGCTGACTGACTGACACACGCACTGACTGACTGATACACGCGCTGACTGACTGATACACGCACTGACTGACTGATACACGCACTGACTGACTGATACACGCACTGACTGACTGATACACGCACTGACTAACTGACTGACTGATACACGCGCTGACTGACTGACTGATACACGCACTGACTGACTGATACACGCTCTGACTGACTGATACACGCACTGACTGATTAACGCACTGACTGACTGACTGATACACGCACTGACTGACTGACTGATACACGCGCTGACTGACTGATACACGCACTGACTGACTGACTGATACACGCACTGACTGACCGATTGATACACGCGCTGACTGACTGATACACGCGCTGACTGACTTACTGATACACGCGCTGACTGACTGATACACGCGCTGACTGACTGACTGATACATGCACTGACTGACTGATACATGCGCTGACTGACTGACTGTTACACGCGCTGACTGACTGCTACACGCGCTGACTGACTGATACACGCTCTGACTGACTGACTGATAAACGCGCTGACTGACTGATACACGCACTGACTGACTGATACACGCTCTGACTGACTGATACACGCACTGACTGATTAACGCACTGACTGACTGACTGATACACGCGCTGACTGACTGATACACGCACTGACTGACTGACTGACTGATACACGCACTGACTGACCGACTGATACACGCGCTGACTGACTGATACACGTGCTGACTGACTGATACACGCGCTGACTGACTGACTGATACACGCGCTGACTGACTGACTGATACATGCACTGACTGACTGATACATGCTCTGACTGACTGACTGTTACACGCGCTGACTGACTGCTACACGCGCTGACTGACTGATACATGCACTGACTGACTGATACATGCGCTGACTGACTGACTGTTACACGCGCTGACTGACTGCTACACGCGCTGACTGACTGATACACGCTCTGACTGACTGACTGATAAACGCGCTGACTGACTGATACACGCACTGACTGACTGATACACGCTCTGACTGACTGATACACGCACTGACTGATTAACGCACTGACTGACTGACTGCTACACGCGCTGACTGACTGATACACGCTCTGACTGACTGACTGATAAACGCGCTGACTGACTGATACACGCACTGACTGACTGATACACGCTCTGACTGACTGATACACGCACTGACTGATTAACGCACTGACTGACTGACTGATACACGCGCTGACTGACTGATACACGCACTGACTGACTGACTGACTGATACACGCACTGACTGACCGACTGATACACGCGCTGACTGACTGATACACGCGCTGACTGACTGACTGATACACGCGCTGACTGACTGACTGATACACGCGCTGACTGACTGACTGATACATGCACTGACTGACTGATACATGCTCTGACTGACTGACTGTTACACGCGCTGACTGACTGCTACACGCGCTGACTGACTGATACACGCGCTGACTGACTGATAAACGCGCTGACTGACTGATACACGCTCTGACTGACTGATACACGCTCTGACTGATTAACGCACTGACTGACTGACTGATACACGCACTGACTGACTGATACACGCTCTGACTGACTGATACACGCTCTGACTGATTAACGCACTGACTGACTGACTGATACACGCGCTGACTGACTGATACACGCGCTGACTGACTGATACACGCACTGACTGACTGATACACGCACTGACTGACTGATACACGCACTGACTGACTGATACACGCACTGACTGACTGATACACGCACTGACTGACTGATACACGCACTGACTGACTGACTGACTGATACACGCGCTGACTGACTGACTGATACACGCACTGACTGACTGATACACGCTCTGACTGACTGATACACGCACTGACTGATTAACGCACTGACTGACTGACTGATACACGCACTGACTGACTGACTGATACACGCGCTGACTGACTGATACACGCACTGACTGACTGACTGATACACGCGCTGACTGACTGATACACGCGCTGACTGACTGACTGATACATGCACTGACTGACTGATACATGCGCTGACTGACTGACTGTTACACGCGCTGACTGACTGCTACACGCGCTGACTGACTGATACACGCTCTGACTGACTGACTGATAAACGCGCTGACTGACTGATACACGCGCTGACTGACTGATACACGCTCTGACTGACTGATACACGCACTGACTGACTGACTGATACACGCACTGACTGACTGATACACGCACTGACTGACTGATACACGCACTGACTGACTGATACACGCTCTGACTGACTGATACACGCACTGACTGATTAACGCACTGACTGACTGACTGATACACGCGCTGACTGACTGATACACGCACTGACTGACTGACTGATACACGCACTGACTGACTGATACACGCACTGACTGACTGATACACGCTTTGACTGACTGATACACGCACTGACTGATTAACGCACTGACTGACTGACTGATACACGCGCTGACTGACTGATACACGAACTGACTGACTGACTGATACACGCGCTGACTGACTGATACACGAACTGACTGACTGACTGATACACGCACTGACTGACCGACTGATACACGCGCTGACTGACTGACTGATACACGCGCTGACTGACTGACTGATACACGCGCTGACTGACTGACTGATACATGCACTGACTGACTGATACATGCGCTGACTGACTGTTACACGCGCTGACTGACTGCTACACGCGCTGACTGACTGATACACGCTCTGACTGACTGATAAACGCGCTGACTGACTGATACACGCTCTGACTGACTGATACACGCTCTGACTGATTAACGCACTGACTGACTGACTGATACACGCACTGACTGACTGATACACGCTCTGACTGACTGATACACGCACTGACTGATTAACGCACTGACTGACTGACTGATACACGCACTGACTGACTGATACACGCACTGACTGATTAACGCACTGACTGACTGACTGATACACGCACTGACTGACTGATACACGCTCTGACTGACTGATACACGCACTGACTGATTAACGCACTGACTGACTGACTGATACACGCACTGACTGACTGATACACGCTCTGACTGACTGATACACGCACTGACTGATTAACGCACTGACTGACTGATACATGCACTGACTGACTGATACACGCACTGACTGACTGATTGATACACGCACTGACTGACCGACTGATACACGCGCTGACTGACTGATACACGCGCTGACTGACTGACTGATACACGCGCTGACTGACTGACTGATACACGCGCTGACTGACTGACTGATACATGCACTGACTGACTGATACATGCGCTGACTGACTGACTGTTACACGCGCAGTCAGCTGCTACACGCGCTGACTGACTGATACACGCTCTGACTGACTGATACACGCACTGACTGATAAACGCACTGACTGACTGACTGATACACGCACTGACTGACTGATACACGCTCTGACTGACTGATACACGCACTGACTGATTAACGCACTGACTGACTGACTGATAAACGCACTGACTGACTGATACACGCGCTGACTGACTGATACACGCTCTGACTGACTGATACACGCACTGACTGATTAACGCACTGACTGACTGACTGATACACGCACTGACTGACTGACTGATACACGCGCTGACTGACTGATACACGCACTGACTGACTGACTGATACACGCACTGACTGACCGACTGATACACGCGCTGACTGACTGATACACGCGCTGACTGACTGACTGATACACGCGCTGACTGACTGACTGATACACGCGCTGACTGACTGACTGATACATGCACTGACTGACTGATACATGCGCTGACTGACTGACTGTTACACGCGCTGACTGACTGCTACACGCTCTGACTGACTGACTGATACACTCTCTGACTGACTGATACACGCTCTGACTGATTAACGCACTGACTGACTGACTGATACACGCACTGACTGACTGATACACGCTCTGACTGACTGATACACGCACTGACTGATTAACGCACTGACTGACTGACTGATACACGCACTGACTGACTGATTAACGCACTGACTGACTGATTAACGCACTGACTGACTGATACACGCACTGACTGACTGATACACGCACTGACTGACTGATACACGCACTGACTGATACACGCACTGACTGACTGATACACGCTCTGACTGACTGATACACGCACTGACTGACTGATACACGCTCTGACTGACTGACTGATACACGCACTGACTGACTGACTGACTGATACACACACTGACTGACTGACTGACTGATACACGCACTGACTGACTGACTGATACACGCACTGACTGACTGACTGACTGATACACGCACTGACTGACTGACTGATACACGCGCTGACTGACTGATATACGCTCTGACTGACTGATAAACGCGCTGGCTGACTGACTGACACACGCACTGACTGACTGATACACGCGCTGACTGACTGATACACGCACTGACTGACTGATACACGCACTGACTGACTGATACACGCACTGACTGACTGATACACGCACTGACTAACTGACTGACTGATACACGCGCTGACTGACTGACTGATACACGCACTGACTGACTGATACACGCTCTGACTGACTGATACACGCACTGACTGATTAACGCACTGACTGACTGACTGATACACGCGCTGACTGACTGATACACGCACTGACTGACTGACTGACTGATACACGCACTGACTGACCGACTGATACACGCGCTGACTGACTGATACACGCGCTGACTGACTGATACACGCGCTGACTGACTGACTGATACACGCGCTGACTGACTGACTGATACATGCACTGACTGACTGATACATGCTCTGACTGACTGACTGTTACACGCGCTGACTGACTGCTACACGCGCTGACTGACTGATACACGCTCTGACTGACTGACTGATAAACGCACTGACTGACTGATACATGCTCTGACTGACTGATACACGCTCTGACTGATTAACGCACTGACTGACTGACTGATACACGCACTGACTGACTGATACACGCTCTGACTGACTGATACACGCTCTGACTGATTAACGCACTGACTGACTGACTGATACACGCGCTGACTGACTGATACACGCGCTGACTGACTGATACACGCACTGACTGACTGATACACGCACTGACTGACTGATACACGCACTGACTGACTGATACACGCACTGACTGACTGATACACGCACTGACTGACTGATACACGCACTGACTGACTGACTGACTGATACACGCGCTGACTGACTGACTGATACACGCACTGACTGACTGATACACGCTCTGACTGACTGATACACGCACTGACTGATTAACGCACTGACTGACTGACTGACTGATACACGCACTGACTGACTGACTGATACACGCGCTGACTGACTGATACACGCACTGACTGACTGACTGATACACGCACTGACTGACCGACTGATACACGCGCTGACTGACTGATACACGCGCTGACTGACTGACTGATACACGCGCTGACTGACTGATACACGCGCTGACTGACTGACTGATACATGCACTGACTGACTGATACATGCGCTGACTGACTGACTGTTACACGCGCTGACTGACTGCTACACGCGCTGACTGACTGATACACGCTCTGACTGACTGACTGATAAACGCGCTGACTGACTGATACACGCGCTGACTGACTGATACACGCTCTGACTGACTGATACACGCACTGACTGACTGATACACGCACTGACTGACTGATACACGCTCTGACTGACTGATACACGCACTGACTGATTAACGCACTGACTGACTGACTGATACACGCGCTGACTGACTGATACACGCACTGACTGACTGACTGACTGATACACGCACTGACTGACCGACTGATACACGCGCTGACTGACTGATACACGCGCTGACTGACTGACTGATACACGCGCTGACTGACTGACTGATACACGCGCTGACTGACTGACTGATACACGCGCTGACTGACTGACTGATACATGCACTGACTGACTGATAAATGCGCTGACTGACTGACTGTTACACGCGCTGACTGACTGCTACACGCACTGACTGACTGATTCACGCTCTGACTGACTGACTGATAAACGCGCTGACTGACTGATACACGCGCTGACTGACTGATACACGCTCTGACTGACTGATACACGCACTGACTGACTGACTGATAAACGCACTGACTGACTGATACACGCACTGACTGACTGATACACGCTTTGACTGACTGATACACGCACTGACTGATTAACGCACTGACTGACTGACTGATACACGCGCTGACTGACTGATACACGAACTGACTGACTGACTGATACACGCACTGACTGACCGACTGATACACGCGCTGACTGACTGACTGATACACGCGCTGACTGACTGACTGATACACGCGCTGACTGACTGACTGATACATGCACTGACTGACTGATACATGCGCTGACTGACTGACTGTTACACGCGCTGACTGACTGCTACACGCGCTGACTGACTGATACACGCTCTGACTGACTGATAAACGCGCTGACTGACTGATACACGCTCTGACTGACTGATACACGCTCTGACTGATTAACGCACTGACTGACTGACTGATACACGCACTGACTGACTGATACACGCTCTGACTGACTGATACACGCACTGACTGATTAACGCACTGACTGACTGACTGATACACGCACTGACTGACTGATACACGCACTGACTGATTAACGCACTGACTGACTGACTGATACACGCACTGACTGACTGATACACGCTCTGACTGACTGATACACGCACTGACTGATTAACGCACTGACTGACTGACTGATACACGCACTGACTGACTGATACACGCTCTGACTGACTGATACACGCACTGACTGATTAACGCGCTGACTGACTGATACACGCACTGACTGACTGATACACGCACTGACTGACTGATACACGCACTGACTGACTGACTGATACACGCACTGACTGACCGACTGATACACGCGCTGACTGACTGATACACGCGCTGACTGACTGACTGATACACGCGCTGACTGACTGACTGATACACGCGCTGACTGACTGACTGATACATGCACTGACTGACTGATACATGCGCTGACTGACTGACTGTTACACGCGCTGACTGACTGCTACACGCGCTGACTGACTGATACACGCTCTGACTGACTGACTGATAAACGCGCTGACTGACTGATACACGCGCTGACTGACTGATACACGCTCTGACTGACTGACTGATACACGCACTGACAGACCGACTGATACACGCGCTGACTGACTGATACACGCGCTGACTGACTGACTGATACACGCGCTGACTGACTGACTGACTGATACATGCACTGACTGACTGAAACATGCGCTGACTGACTGACTGTTACACGCGCTGACTGACTGCTACACGCTCTGACTGACTGACTGATAAACGCGCTGACTGACTGATACACGCTCTGACTGACTGATACACGCTCTGACTGATTAACGCACTGACTGACTGACTGATACACGCACTGACTGACTGATACACGCTCTGACTGACTGATACACGCACTGACTGATTAACGCACTGACTGACTGACTGATACACGCACTGACTGATACACGCACTGACTGACTGATACACGCTCTGACTGACTGATACACGCACTGACTGATTAACGCACTGACTGACTGATTAACGCACTGACTGACTGATACACGCACTGACTGACTGATACACGCACTGACTGACTGATTAACGCACTGACTGACTGATACACGCACTGACTGATTGATACACGCACTGACTGACTGACTGATACACGCACTGACTGACTGATACACGCACTGACTGACTGACTGATACACGCACTGACTGACTGACTGATACACGCACTGACTGACTGACTGATACACGCACTGACTGACTGATACACGCACTGACTGACTGACTGATACACGCACTGACTGACTGATACACGCACTGACTGACTGATTAACGCACTGACTGACTGATACACGCACTGACTGATACACGCACTGACTGACTGATACACGCTCTGACTGACTGATACACGCACTGACTGACTGATTAACGCACTGACTGACTGATACACGCACTGACTGATTGATACACGCACTGACTGACTGACTGATACACGCACTGACTGACTGATACACGCACTGACTGACTGACTGATACACGCACTGACTGACTGACTGATACACGCACTGGCTGACTGATACACGCACTGACTGACTGACTGATACACGCACTGACTGACTGATACACGCACTGACTGACTGACTGATACACGCGCTGACTGACTGATACACGCACTGACTGACTGACTGATACACGCGCTGACTGACTGATACACGCACTGACTGACTGACTGATACACGCTCTGACTGACTGATACACGCACTGACTGATTAACGCACTGACTGACTGATACACGCACTGACTGACTGATACACGCACTGACTGATTAACGCACTGACTGACTGATACACGCACTGACTGACTGACTGATACACGTGCTGACTGACTGATACACGCACTGACTCACTGATACACGCACTGACTGACTGACTGATACACGCACTGACTGATACACGCACTGACTGACTGATACACGCTCTGACTGACTGATACACGCACTGACTGACTGATACACGCACTGACTGATACACGCACTGACTGACTGTTACACGCGCTGACTGACTGCTACACGCGCTGACTGACTGATACACGCTCTGACTGACTGACTGATAAACGCGCTGACTGACTGATACACGCGCTGACTGACTGATACACGCTCTGACTGACTGATACACGCACTGACTGACTGATACACGCACTGACTGACTGATACACGCTCTGACTGACTGATACACGCACTGACTGATTAACGCACTGACTGACTGACTGATACACGCGCTGACTGACTGATACACGCACTGACTGACTGACTGACTGATACACGCACTGACTGACCGACTGATACACGCGCTGACTGACTGATACACGCGCTGACTGACTGACTGATACACGCGCTGACTGACTGACTGATACACGCGCTGACTGACTGACTGATACACGCGCTGACTGACTGACTGATACATGCACTGACTGACTGATAAATGCGCTGACTGACTGACTGTTACACGCGCTGACTGACTGCTACACGCACTGACTGACTGATTCACGCTCTGACTGACTGACTGATAAACGCGCTGACTGACTGATACACGCGCTGACTGACTGATACACGCTCTGACTGACTGATACACGCACTGACTGACTGACTGATAAACGCACTGACTGACTGATACACGCACTGACTGACTGATACACGCTTTGACTGACTGATACACGCACTGACTGATTAACGCACTGACTGACTGACTGATACACGCGCTGACTGACTGATACACGAACTGACTGACTGACTGATACACGCACTGACTGACCGACTGATACACGCGCTGACTGACTGACTGATACACGCGCTGACTGACTGACTGATACACGCGCTGACTGACTGACTGATACATGCACTGACTGACTGATACATGCGCTGACTGACTGACTGTTACACGCGCTGACTGACTGCTACACGCGCTGACTGACTGATACACGCTCTGACTGACTGATAAACGCGCTGACTGACTGATACACGCTCTGACTGACTGATACACGCTCTGACTGATTAACGCACTGACTGACTGACTGATACACGCACTGACTGACTGATACACGCTCTGACTGACTGATACACGCACTGACTGATTAACGCACTGACTGACTGACTGATACACGCACTGACTGACTGATACACGCACTGACTGATTAACGCACTGACTGACTGACTGATACACGCACTGACTGACTGATACACGCTCTGACTGACTGATACACGCACTGACTGATTAACGCACTGACTGACTGACTGATACACGCACTGACTGACTGATACACGCTCTGACTGACTGATACACGCACTGACTGATTAACGCGCTGACTGACTGATACACGCACTGACTGACTGATACACGCACTGACTGACTGATACACGCACTGACTGACTGACTGATACACGCACTGACTGACCGACTGATACACGCGCTGACTGACTGATACACGCGCTGACTGACTGACTGATACACGCGCTGACTGACTGACTGATACACGCGCTGACTGACTGACTGATACATGCACTGACTGACTGATACATGCGCTGACTGACTGACTGTTACACGCGCTGACTGACTGCTACACGCGCTGACTGACTGATACACGCTCTGACTGACTGACTGATAAACGCGCTGACTGACTGATACACGCGCTGACTGACTGATACACGCTCTGACTGACTGACTGATACACGCACTGACAGACCGACTGATACACGCGCTGACTGACTGATACACGCGCTGACTGACTGACTGATACACGCGCTGACTGACTGACTGACTGATACATGCACTGACTGACTGAAACATGCGCTGACTGACTGACTGTTACACGCGCTGACTGACTGCTACACGCTCTGACTGACTGACTGATAAACGCGCTGACTGACTGATACACGCTCTGACTGACTGATACACGCTCTGACTGATTAACGCACTGACTGACTGACTGATACACGCACTGACTGACTGATACACGCTCTGACTGACTGATACACGCACTGACTGATTAACGCACTGACTGACTGACTGATACACGCACTGACTGATACACGCACTGACTGACTGATACACGCTCTGACTGACTGATACACGCACTGACTGATTAACGCACTGACTGACTGATTAACGCACTGACTGACTGATACACGCACTGACTGACTGATACACGCACTGACTGACTGATTAACGCACTGACTGACTGATACACGCACTGACTGATTGATACACGCACTGACTGACTGACTGATACACGCACTGACTGACTGATACACGCACTGACTGACTGACTGATACACGCACTGACTGACTGACTGATACACGCACTGACTGACTGACTGATACACGCACTGACTGACTGATACACGCACTGACTGACTGACTGATACACGCACTGACTGACTGATACACGCACTGACTGACTGATTAACGCACTGACTGACTGATACACGCACTGACTGATACACGCACTGACTGACTGATACACGCTCTGACTGACTGATACACGCACTGACTGACTGATTAACGCACTGACTGACTGATACACGCACTGACTGATTGATACACGCACTGACTGACTGACTGATACACGCACTGACTGACTGATACACGCACTGACTGACTGACTGATACACGCACTGACTGACTGACTGATACACGCACTGACTGACTGATACACGCACTGACTGACTGACTGATACACGCACTGACTGACTGATACACGCACTGACTGACTGACTGATACACGCGCTGACTGACTGATACACGCACTGACTGACTGACTGATACACGCGCTGACTGACTGATACACGCACTGACTGACTGACTGATACACGCTCTGACTGACTGATACACGCACTGACTGATTAACGCACTGACTGACTGATACACGCACTGACTGACTGATACACGCACTGACTGATTAACGCACTGACTGACTGATACACGCACTGACTGACTGACTGATACACGTGCTGACTGACTGATACACGCACTGACTCACTGATACACGCACTGACTGACTGACTGATACACGCACTGACTGATACACGCACTGACTGACTGATACACGCTCTGACTGACTGATACACGCACTGACTGACTGATACACGCACTGACTGATACACGCACTGACTGACTGATACACGCACTGACTGACTGATACACGCACTGACTGACTGATACACGCACTGACTGACTGATACACGCTCTGACTGATTAACGCACTGACTGACTGACTGATACACGCGCTGACTGACTGATACACGCGCTGACTGACTGATACACGCGCTGACTGACTGACTGATACACGCGCTGACTGACTGACTGATACATGCTCTGACTGACTGATACACGCACTGACTGACTGATTCACGCTCTGACTGACTGACTGATACACGCACTGACTGACTGACTGACTGATACACGCACTGACTGACTGACTGACTGATACACGCACTGACTGACTGACTGACTGAGACACGCACTGACTGACTGATACACGCACTGACTGACTGACTGATACACGCGCTGACTGACTGATACACGCTCTGACTGACTGACTGATAAACGCGCTGGCTGACTGACTGACACACGCACTGACTGACTGATACACGCGCTGACTGACTGATACACGCGCTGACTGACTGATACACGCGCTGACTGACTGATACACGCACTGACTGACTGATACACGCACTGACTGACTGACTGACTGATACACGCGCTGACTGACTGACTGATACACGCACTGACTGACTGATACACGCTCTGACTGACTGATACACGCACTGACTGATTAACGCACTGACTGACTGACTGATACACGCACTGACTGACTTACTGATACACGCACTGACTGACCGACTGATACACGCGCTGACTGACTGATACACGCGCTGACTGACTGACTGATACACGCGCTGACTGACTGACTGATACACGCGCTGACTGACTGACTGATACATGCACTGACTGACTGATACATGCGCTGACTGACTGACTGTTACACGCGCTGACTGACTGCTACACGCGCTGACTGACTGATACATGCTCTGACTGACTGACTGATAAACGCGCTGACTGACTGATACACGCGCTGACTGACTGATACACGCTCTGACTGACTGATACACGCACTGACTGACTGACTGATAAACGCACTGACTGACTGATACACGCACTGACTGACTGATACACGCTCTGACTGACTGATACACGCACTGACTGATTAACGCACTGACTGACTGACTGATACACGCGCTGACTGACTGATACACGCACTGACTGACCGACTGATACACGCACTGACTTACCGACTGATACACGCGCTGACTGACTGATACACGCGCTGACTGACTGACTGATACACGCGCTGACTGACTGATACATGCGCTGACTGACTGACTGTTACACGCGCTGACTGACTGCTACACGCGCTGACTGACTGATACACGCTCTGACTGACTGACTGATAAACGCGCTGACTGACTGATACACGCTCTGACTGACTGATACACGCTCTGACTGATTAACGCACTGACTGACTGACTGATACACGCACTGACTGACTGATACACGCTCTGACTGACTGATACACGCTCTGACTGATTAACGCACTGACTGACTGACTGATACACGCGCTGACTGACTGATACACGCTCTGACTGACTGATACACGCACTGACTGATTAACGCACTGACTGACTGATTGATACACGCACTGACTGACTGATACACGCTCTGACTGACTGATACACGCACTGACTGATTAACGCACTGACTGACTGATACACGCACTGACTGACTGATACACGCACTGACTGACTGATACACGCACTGACTGACTGATACACGCACTGACTGACTGACTGATACACGCACTGACTGACCGACTGATACACGCGCTGACTGACTGACTGATACACGCGCTGACTGACTGATACACGCGCTGACTGACTGACTGATACATGCACTGACTGACTGATACATGCGCTGACTGACTGACTATTACACGCGCTGACTGACTGCTACACGCTCTGACTGACTGACTGATAAACGCGCTGACTGACTGATACACGCTCTGACTGACTGATACACGCTCTGACTGATTAACGCACTGACTGACTGACTGATACACGCACTGACTGACTGATACACGCTCTGACTGACTGATACACGCACTGACTGATTAACGCACTGACTGACTGACTGATACACGCACTGACTGATACACGCACTGACTGACTGATACACGCACTGACTGACTGATACACGCACTGACTGACTGATACACGCTCTGACTGATTAACGCACTGACTGACTGACTGATACACGCGCTGACTGACTGATACACGCGCTGACTGACTGATACACGCGGTGACTGACTGACTGATACACGCGCTGACTGACTGACTGATACATGCTCTGACTGACTGATACACGCACTGACTGACTGATTCACGCTCTGACTGACTGACTGATACACGCACTGACTGACTGACTGACTGATACACGCACTGACTGACTGACTGACTGATACACGCACTGACTGACTGACTGACTGAGACACGCACTGACTGACTGATACACGCACTGACTGACTGACTGATACACGCGCTGACTGACTGATACACGCTCTGACTGACTGACTGATAAACGCGCTGGCTGACTGACTGACACACGCACTGACTGAATGATACACGCGCTGACTGACTGATACACGCGCTGACTGACTGATACACGCGCTGACTGACTGATACACGCACTGACTGACTGATACACGCACTGACTGACTGACTGACTGATACACGCGCTGACTGACTGACTGATACACGCACTGACTGACTGATACACGCTCTGACTGACTGATACACGCACTGACTGATTAACGCACTGACTGACTGACTGATACACGCACTGACTGACTGACTGATACACGCGCTGACTGACTGATACACGCACTGACTGACTGACTGATACACGCACTGACTGACCGACTGATACACGCGCTGACTGACTGATACACGCGCTGACTGACTGACTGATACACGCGCTGACTGACTGATACACGCGCTGACTGACTGACTGATACATGCACTGACTGACTGATACATGCGCTGACTGACTGACTGTTACACGCGCTGACTGACTGCTACACGCGCTGACTGACTGATACACGCTCTGACTGACTGACTGATAAACGCGCTGACTGACTGATACACGCGCTGACTGACTGATACACGCTCTGACTGACTGATACACGCACTGACTGACTGATACACGCACTGACTGACTGATACACGCTCTGACTGACTGATACACGCACTGACTGATTAACGCACTGACTGACTGACTGATACACGCGCTGACTGACTGATACACGCACTGACTGACTGACTGACTGATACACGCACTGACTGACCGACTGATACACGCGCTGACTGACTGATACACGCGCTGACTGACTGACTGATACACACGCTGACTGACTGACTGATACACGCGCTGACTGACTGACTGATACACGCGCTGACTGACTGACTGATACATGCACTGACTGACTGATAAATGCGCTGACTGACTGACTGTTACACGCGCTGACTGACTGCTACACGCACTGACTGACTGATTCACGCTCTGACTGACTGACTGATAAACGCGCTGACTGACTGATACACGCGCTGACTGACTGATACACGCTCTGACTGACTGATACACGCACTGACTGACTGACTGATAAACGCACTGACTGACTGATACACGCACTGACTGACTGATACACGCTTTGACTGACTGATACACGCACTGACTGATTAACGCACTGACTGACTGACTGATACACGCGCTGACTGACTGATACACGAACTGACTGACTGACTGATACACGCACTGACTGACCGACTGATACACGCGCTGACTGACTGACTGATACACGCGCTGACTGACTGACTGATACACGCGCTGACTGACTGACTGATACATGCACTGACTGACTGATACATGCGCTGACTGACTGACTGTTACACGCGCTGACTGACTGCTACACGCGCTGACTGACTGATACACGCTCTGACTGACTGATAAACGCGCTGACTGACTGATACACGCTCTGACTGACTGATACACGCTCTGACTGATTAACGCACTGACTGACTGACTGATACACGCACTGACTGACTGATACACGCTCTGACTGACTGATACACGCACTGACTGATTAACGCACTGACTGACTGACTGATACACGCACTGACTGACTGATACACGCACTGACTGATTAACGCACTGACTGACTGACTGATACACGCACTGACTGACTGATACACGCTCTGACTGACTGATACACGCACTGACTGATTAACGCACTGACTGACTGACTGATACACGCACTGACTGACTGATACACGCTCTGACTGACTGATACACGCACTGACTGATTAACGCACTGACTGACTGATACACGCACTGACTGACTGATACACGCACTGACTGACTGATACACGCACTGACTGACTGACTGATACACGCACTGACTGACCGACTGATACACGCGCTGACTGACTGATACACGCGCTGACTGACTGACTGATACACGCGCTGACTGACTGACTGATACACGCGCTGACTGACTGACTGATACATGCACTGACTGACTGATACATGCGCTGACTGACTGACTGTTACACGCGCTGACTGACTGCTACACGCGCTGACTGACTGATACACGCTCTGACTGACTGACTGATAAACGCGCTGACTGACTGATACACGCGCTGACTGACTGATACACGCTCTGACTGACTGACTGATACACGCACTGACAGACCGACTGATACACGCGCTGACTGACTGATACACGCGCTGACTGACTGACTGATACACGCGCTGACTGACTGACTGACTGATACATGCACTGACTGACTGAAACATGCGCTGACTGACTGACTGTTACACGCGCTGACTGACTGCTACACGCTCTGACTGACTGACTGATAAACGCGCTGACTGACTGATACACGCTCTGACTGACTGATACACGCTCTGACTGATTAACGCACTGACTGACTGACTGATACACGCACTGACTGACTGATACACGCTCTGACTGACTGATACACGCACTGACTGATTAACGCACTGACTGACTGACTGATACACGCACTGACTGATACACGCACTGACTGACTGATACACGCTCTGACTGACTGATACACGCACTGACTGATTAACGCACTGACTGACTGATTAACGCACTGACTGACTGATACACGCACTGACTGACTGATACACGCACTGACTGACTGATTAACGCACTGACTGACTGATACACGCACTGACTGATTGATACACGCACTGACTGACTGACTGATACACGCACTGACTGACTGATACACGCACTGACTGACTGACTGATACACGCACTGACTGACTGACTGATACACGCACTGACTGACTGATACACGCACTGACTGACTGACTGATACACGCACTGACTGACTGATACACGCACTGACTGACTGATTAACGCACTGACTGACTGATACACGCACTGACTGATACACGCACTGACTGACTGATACACGCTCTGACTGACTGATACACGCACTGACTGACTGATTAACGCACTGACTGACTGATACACGCACTGACTGATTGATACACGCACTGACTGACTGACTGATACACGCACTGACTGACTGATACACGCACTGACTGACTGACTGATACACGCACTGACTGACTGACTGATACACGCACTGACTGACTGATACACGCACTGACTGACTGACTGATACACGCACTGACTGACTGATACACGCACTGACTGATTAACGCACTGACTGACTGACTGATACACGCACTGACTGACTGATACACGCTCTGACTGACTGATACACGCACTGACTGATTAACGCACTGACTGACTGACTGATACACGCACTGACTGACTGATACACGCTCTGACTGACTGATACACGCACTGACTGATTAACGCGCTGACTGACTGATACACGCACTGACTGACTGATACACGCACTGACTGACTGATACACGCACTGACTGACTGACTGATACACGCACTGACTGACCGACTGATACACGCGCTGACTGACTGATACACGCGCTGACTGACTGACTGATACACGCGCTGACTGACTGACTGATACACGCGCTGACTGACTGACTGATACATGCACTGACTGACTGATACATGCGCTGACTGACTGACTGTTACACGCGCTGACTGACTGCTACACGCGCTGACTGACTGATACACGCTCTGACTGACTGACTGATAAACGCGCTGACTGACTGATACACGCGCTGACTGACTGATACACGCTCTGACTGACTGACTGATACACGCACTGACAGACCGACTGATACACGCGCTGACTGACTGATACACGCGCTGACTGACTGACTGATACACGCGCTGACTGACTGACTGACTGATACATGCACTGACTGACTGAAACATGCGCTGACTGACTGACTGTTACACGCGCTGACTGACTGCTACACGCTCTGACTGACTGACTGATAAACGCGCTGACTGACTGATACACGCTCTGACTGACTGATACACGCTCTGACTGATTAACGCACTGACTGACTGACTGATACACGCACTGACTGACTGATACACGCTCTGACTGACTGATACACGCACTGACTGATTAACGCACTGACTGACTGACTGATACACGCACTGACTGATACACGCACTGACTGACTGAAACACGCTCTGACTGACTGATACACGCACTGACTGATTAACGCACTGACTGACTGATTAACGCACTGACTGACTGATACACGCACTGACTGACTGATACACGCACTGACTGACTGATTAACGCACTGACTGACTGATACACGCACTGACTGATTGATACACGCACTGACTGACTGACTGATACACGCACTGACTGACTGATACACGCACTGACTGACTGACTGATACACGCACTGACTGACTGACTGATACACGCACTGACTGACTGACTGATACACGCACTGACTGACTGATACACGCACTGACTGACTGACTGATACACGCACTGACTGACTGATACACGCACTGACTGACTGATTAACGCACTGACTGACTGATACACGCACTGACTGATACACGCACTGACTGACTGATACACGCTCTGACTGACTGATACACGCACTGACTGACTGATTAACGCACTGACTGACTGATACACGCACTGACTGATTGATACACGCACTGACTGACTGACTGATACACGCACTGACTGACTGATACACGCACTGACTGACTGACTGATACACGCACTGACTGACTGACTGATACACGCACTGACTGACTGATACACGCACTGACTGACTGACTGATACACGCACTGACTGACTGATACACGCACTGACTGACTGACTGATACACGCGCTGACTGACTGATACACGCACTGACTGACTGACTGATACACGCGCTGACTGACTGATACACGCACTGACTGACTGACTGATACACGCTCTGACTGACTGATACACGCACTGACTGATTAACGCACTGACTGACTGATACACGCACTGACTGACTGATACACGCACTGACTGATTAACGCACTGACTGACTGATACACGCACTGACTGACTGACTGATACACGTGCTGACTGACTGATACACGCACTGACTCACTGATACACGCACTGACTGACTGACTGATACACGCACTGACTGATACACGCACTGACTGATACACGCACTGACTGACTGATACACGCTCTGACTGACTGATACACGCACTGACTGACTGATACACGCACTGACTGATACACGCACTGACTGACTGATACACGCACTGACTGACTGATACACGCACTGACTGACTGATACACGCACTGACTGACTGATACACGCTCTGACTGATTAACGCACTGACTGACTGACTGATACACGCGCTGACTGACTGATACACGCGCTGACTGACTGATACACGCGCTGACTGACTGACTGATACACGCGCTGACTGACTGACTGATACATGCTCTGACTGACTGATACACGCACTGACTGACTGATTCACGCTCTGACTGACTGACTGATACACGCACTGACTGACTGACTGACTGATACACGCACTGACTGACTGACTGACTGATACACGCACTGACTGACTGACTGACTGAGACACGCACTGACTGACTGATACACGCACTGACTGACTGACTGATACACGCGCTGACTGACTGATACACGCTCTGACTGACTGACTGATAAACGCGCTGGCTGACTGACTGACACACGCACTGACTGACTGATACACGCGCTGACTGACTGATACACGCGCTGACTGACTGATACACGCGCTGACTGACTGATACACGCACTGACTGACTGATACACGCACTGACTGACTGACTGACTGATACACGCGCTGACTGACTGACTGATACACGCACTGACTGACTGATACACGCTCTGACTGACTGATACACGCACTGACTGATTAACGCACTGACTGACTGACTGATACACGCACTGACTGACTTACTGATACACGCACTGACTGACCGACTGATACACGCGCTGACTGACTGATACACGCGCTGACTGACTGACTGATACACGCGCTGACTGACTGACTGATACACGCGCTGACTGACTGACTGATACATGCACTGACTGACTGATACATGCGCTGACTGACTGACTGTTACACGCGCTGACTGACTGCTACACGCGCTGACTGACTGATACATGCTCTGACTGACTGACTGATAAACGCGCTGACTGACTGATACACGCGCTGACTGACTGATACACGCTCTGACTGACTGATACACGCACTGACTGACTGACTGATAAACGCACTGACTGACTGATACACGCACTGACTGACTGATACACGCTCTGACTGACTGATACACGCACTGACTGATTAACGCACTGACTGACTGACTGATACACGCGCTGACTGACTGATACACGCACTGACTGACCGACTGATACACGCACTGACTTACCGACTGATACACGCGCTGACTGACTGATACACGCGCTGACTGACTGACTGATACACGCGCTGACTGACTGATACATGCGCTGACTGACTGACTGTTACACGCGCTGACTGACTGCTACACGCGCTGACTGACTGATACACGCTCTGACTGACTGACTGATAAACGCGCTGACTGACTGATACACGCTCTGACTGACTGATACACGCTCTGACTGATTAACGCACTGACTGACTGACTGATACACGCACTGACTGACTGATACACGCTCTGACTGACTGATACACGCTCTGACTGATTAACGCACTGACTGACTGACTGATACACGCGCTGACTGACTGATACACGCTCTGACTGACTGATACACGCACTGACTGATTAACGCACTGACTGACTGATTGATACACGCACTGACTGACTGATACACGCTCTGACTGACTGATACACGCACTGACTGATTAACGCACTGACTGACTGATACACGCACTGACTGACTGATACACGCACTGACTGACTGATACACGCACTGACTGACTGATACACGCACTGACTGACTGACTGATACACGCACTGACTGACCGACTGATACACGCGCTGACTGACTGACTGATACACGCGCTGACTGACTGATACACGCGCTGACTGACTGACTGATACATGCACTGACTGACTGATACATGCGCTGACTGACTGACTATTACACGCGCTGACTGACTGCTACACGCTCTGACTGACTGACTGATAAACGCGCTGACTGACTGATACACGCTCTGACTGACTGATACACGCTCTGACTGATTAACGCACTGACTGACTGACTGATACACGCACTGACTGACTGATACACGCTCTGACTGACTGATACACGCACTGACTGATTAACGCACTGACTGACTGACTGATACACGCACTGACTGATACACGCACTGACTGACTGATACACGCACTGACTGACTGATACACGCACTGACTGACTGATACACGCTCTGACTGATTAACGCACTGACTGACTGACTGATACACGCGCTGACTGACTGATACACGCGCTGACTGACTGATACACGCGGTGACTGACTGACTGATACACGCGCTGACTGACTGACTGATACATGCTCTGACTGACTGATACACGCACTGACTGACTGATTCACGCTCTGACTGACTGACTGATACACGCACTGACTGACTGACTGACTGATACACGCACTGACTGACTGACTGACTGATACACGCACTGACTGACTGACTGACTGAGACACGCACTGACTGACTGATACACGCACTGACTGACTGACTGATACACGCGCTGACTGACTGATACACGCTCTGACTGACTGACTGATAAACGCGCTGGCTGACTGACTGACACACGCACTGACTGAATGATACACGCGCTGACTGACTGATACACGCGCTGACTGACTGATACACGCGCTGACTGACTGATACACGCACTGACTGACTGATACACGCACTGACTGACTGACTGACTGATACACGCGCTGACTGACTGACTGATACACGCACTGACTGACTGATACACGCTCTGACTGACTGATACACGCACTGACTGATTAACGCACTGACTGACTGACTGATACACGCACTGACTGACTGACTGATACACGCGCTGACTGACTGATACACGCACTGACTGACTGACTGATACACGCACTGACTGACCGACTGATACACGCGCTGACTGACTGATACACGCGCTGACTGACTGACTGATACACGCGCTGACTGACTGATACACGCGCTGACTGACTGACTGATACATGCACTGACTGACTGATACATGCGCTGACTGACTGACTGTTACACGCGCTGACTGACTGCTACACGCGCTGACTGACTGATACACGCTCTGACTGACTGACTGATAAACGCGCTGACTGACTGATACACGCGCTGACTGACTGATACACGCTCTGACTGACTGATACACGCACTGACTGACTGATACACGCACTGACTGACTGATACACGCTCTGACTGACTGATACACGCACTGACTGATTAACGCACTGACTGACTGACTGATACACGCGCTGACTGACTGATACACGCACTGACTGACTGACTGACTGATACACGCACTGACTGACCGACTGATACACGCGCTGACTGACTGATACACGCGCTGACTGACTGACTGATACACACGCTGACTGACTGACTGATACACGCGCTGACTGACTGACTGATACACGCGCTGACTGACTGACTGATACATGCACTGACTGACTGATAAATGCGCTGACTGACTGACTGTTACACGCGCTGACTGACTGCTACACGCACTGACTGACTGATTCACGCTCTGACTGACTGACTGATAAACGCGCTGACTGACTGATACACGCGCTGACTGACTGATACACGCTCTGACTGACTGATACACGCACTGACTGACTGACTGATAAACGCACTGACTGACTGATACACGCACTGACTGACTGATACACGCTTTGACTGACTGATACACGCACTGACTGATTAACGCACTGACTGACTGACTGATACACGCGCTGACTGACTGATACACGAACTGACTGACTGACTGATACACGCACTGACTGACCGACTGATACACGCGCTGACTGACTGACTGATACACGCGCTGACTGACTGACTGATACACGCGCTGACTGACTGACTGATACATGCACTGACTGACTGATACATGCGCTGACTGACTGACTGTTACACGCGCTGACTGACTGCTACACGCGCTGACTGACTGATACACGCTCTGACTGACTGATAAACGCGCTGACTGACTGATACACGCTCTGACTGACTGATACACGCTCTGACTGATTAACGCACTGACTGACTGACTGATACACGCACTGACTGACTGATACACGCTCTGACTGACTGATACACGCACTGACTGATTAACGCACTGACTGACTGACTGATACACGCACTGACTGACTGATACACGCACTGACTGATTAACGCACTGACTGACTGACTGATACACGCACTGACTGACTGATACACGCTCTGACTGACTGATACACGCACTGACTGATTAACGCACTGACTGACTGACTGATACACGCACTGACTGACTGATACACGCTCTGACTGACTGATACACGCACTGACTGATTAACGCACTGACTGACTGATACACGCACTGACTGACTGATACACGCACTGACTGACTGATACACGCACTGACTGACTGACTGATACACGCACTGACTGACCGACTGATACACGCGCTGACTGACTGATACACGCGCTGACTGACTGACTGATACACGCGCTGACTGACTGACTGATACACGCGCTGACTGACTGACTGATACATGCACTGACTGACTGATACATGCGCTGACTGACTGACTGTTACACGCGCTGACTGACTGCTACACGCGCTGACTGACTGATACACGCTCTGACTGACTGACTGATAAACGCGCTGACTGACTGATACACGCGCTGACTGACTGATACACGCTCTGACTGACTGACTGATACACGCACTGACAGACCGACTGATACACGCGCTGACTGACTGATACACGCGCTGACTGACTGACTGATACACGCGCTGACTGACTGACTGACTGATACATGCACTGACTGACTGAAACATGCGCTGACTGACTGACTGTTACACGCGCTGACTGACTGCTACACGCTCTGACTGACTGACTGATAAACGCGCTGACTGACTGATACACGCTCTGACTGACTGATACACGCTCTGACTGATTAACGCACTGACTGACTGACTGATACACGCACTGACTGACTGATACACGCTCTGACTGACTGATACACGCACTGACTGATTAACGCACTGACTGACTGACTGATACACGCACTGACTGATACACGCACTGACTGACTGATACACGCTCTGACTGACTGATACACGCACTGACTGATTAACGCACTGACTGACTGATTAACGCACTGACTGACTGATACACGCACTGACTGACTGATACACGCACTGACTGACTGATTAACGCACTGACTGACTGATACACGCACTGACTGATTGATACACGCACTGACTGACTGACTGATACACGCACTGACTGACTGATACACGCACTGACTGACTGACTGATACACGCACTGACTGACTGACTGATACACGCACTGACTGACTGATACACGCACTGACTGACTGACTGATACACGCACTGACTGACTGATACACGCACTGACTGACTGATTAACGCACTGACTGACTGATACACGCACTGACTGATACACGCACTGACTGACTGATACACGCTCTGACTGACTGATACACGCACTGACTGACTGATTAACGCACTGACTGACTGATACACGCACTGACTGATTGATACACGCACTGACTGACTGACTGATACACGCACTGACTGACTGATACACGCACTGACTGACTGACTGATACACGCACTGACTGACTGACTGATACACGCACTGACTGACTGATACACGCACTGACTGACTGACTGATACACGCACTGACTGACTGATACACGCACTGACTGACTGACTGATACACGCGCTGACTGACTGATACACGCACTGACTGACTGACTGATACACGCGCTGACTGACTGATACACGCACTGACTGACTGACTGATACACGCTCTGACTGACTGATACACGCACTGACTGATTAACGCACTGACTGAGTGATACACGCACTGACTGACTGATACACGCACTGACTGATTAACGCACTGACTGACTGATACACGCACTGACTGACTGACTGATACACGTGCTGACTGACTGATACACGCACTGACTCACTGATACACGCACTGACTGACTGACTGATACACGCACTGACTGATACACGCACTGACTGACTGATACACGCTCTGACTGACTGATACACGCACTGACTGACTGATACACGCACTGACTGATACACGCACTGACTGACTGATACACGCACTGACTGACTGATACACGCACTGACTGACTGATACACGCACTGACTGACTGATACACGCTCTGACTGATTAACGCACTGACTGACTGACTGATACACGCGCTGACTGACTGATACACGCGCTGACTGACTGATACACGCGCTGACTGACTGACTGATACACGCGCTGACTGACTGACTGATACATGCTCTGACTGACTGATACACGCACTGACTGACTGATTCACGCTCTGACTGACTGACTGATACACGCACTGACTGACTGACTGACTGATACACGCACTGACTGACTGACTGACTGATACACGCACTGACTGACTGACTGACTGAGACACGCACTGACTGACTGATACACGCACTGACTGACTGACTGATACACGCGCTGACTGACTGATACACGCTCTGACTGACTGACTGATAAACGCGCTGGCTGACTGACTGACACACGCACTGACTGACTGATACACGCGCTGACTGACTGATACACGCGCTGACTGACTGATACACGCGCTGACTGACTGATACACGCACTGACTGACTGATACACGCACTGACTGACTGACTGACTGATACACGCGCTGACTGACTGACTGATACACGCACTGACTGACTGATACACGCTCTGACTGACTGATACACGCACTGACTGATTAACGCACTGACTGACTGACTGATACACGCACTGACTGACTTACTGATACACGCACTGACTGACCGACTGATACACGCGCTGACTGACTGATACACGCGCTGACTGACTGACTGATACACGCGCTGACTGACTGACTGATACATGCACTGACTGACTGATACATGCGCTGACTGACTGACTGTTACACGCGCTGACTGACTGCTACACGCGCTGACTGACTGATACACGCTCTGACTGACTGACTGATAAACGCGCTGACTGACTGATACACGCGCTGACTGACTGATACACGCTCTGACTGACTGATACACGCACTGACTGACTGACTGATAAACGCACTGACTGACTGATACACGCACTGACTGACTGATACACGCTCTGACTGACTGATACACGCACTGACTGATTAACGCACTGACTGACTGACTGATACACGCGCTGACTGACTGATACACGCACTGACTGACCGACTGATACACGCACTGACTTACCGACTGATACACGCGCTGACTGACTGATACACGCGCTGACTGACTGACTGATACACGCGCTGACTGACTGATACATGCGCTGACTGACTGACTGTTACACGCGCTGACTGACTGCTACACGCGCTGACTGACTGATACACGCTCTGACTGACTGACTGATAAACGCGCTGACTGACTGATACACGCTCTGACTGACTGATACACGCTCTGACTGATTAACGCACTGACTGACTGACTGATACACGCACTGACTGACTGATACACGCTCTGACTGACTGATACACGCTCTGACTGATTAACGCACTGACTGACTGACTGATACACGCGCTGACTGACTGATACACGCTCTGACTGACTGATACACGCACTGACTGATTAACGCACTGACTGACTGATTGATACACGCACTGACTGACTGATACACGCTCTGACTGACTGATACACGCACTGACTGATTAACGCACTGACTGACTGATACACGCACTGACTGACTGATACACGCACTGACTGACTGATACACGCACTGACTGACTGATACACGCACTGACTGACTGACTGATACACGCACTGACTGACCGACTGATACACGCGCTGACTGACTGATACACGCGCTGACTGACTGACTGATACACGCGCTGACTGACTGATACACGCGCTGACTGACTGACTGATACATGCACTGACTGACTGATACATGCGCTGACTGACTGACTGTTACACGCGCTGACTGACTGCTACACGCTCTGACTGACTGACTGATAAACGCGCTGACTGACTGATACACGCTCTGACTGACTGATACACGCTCTGACTGATTAACGCACTGACTGACTGACTGATACACGCACTGACTGACTGATACACGCTCTGACTGACTGATACAAGCACTGACTGATTAACGCACTGACTGACTGACTGATACACGCACTGACTGATACACGCACTGACTGACTGATACACGCTCTGACTGACTGATACACGCACTGACTGATTAACGCACTGACTGACTGATTAACGCACTGACTGACTGATACACGCACTGACTGACTGATACACGCACTGACTGACTGATACACGCACTGACTGATACACGCACTGACTGACTGATACACGCTCTGACTGACTGATACACGCACTGACTGACTGATTAACGCACTGACTGACTGATACACGCACTGACTGATTGATACACGCACTGACTGACTGACTGATACACGCACTGACTGACTGATACACGCACTGACTGACTGATACACGCACGCACTGACTGACTGACTGATACACGCACTGACTGACTGATACACGCACTGACTGACTGACTGATACACGCACTGACTGACTGACTGATACACGCACTGACTGACTGATACACGCACTGACTGACTGACTGATACACGCACTGACTGACTGACTGATACACGCACTGACTGACTGATACACGCACTGACTGACTGACTGATACACGCGCTGACTGACTGATACACGCACTGACTGACTGACTGATACACGCGCTGACTGACTGATACACGCACTGACTGACTGACTGATACACGCTCTGACTGACTGATACACGCACTGACTGATTAACGCACTGACTGACTGATACACGCACTGACTGACTGATACACGCACTGACTGATTAACGCACTGACTGACTGATACACGCACTGACTGACTGACTGATACACGTGCTGACTGACTGATACACGCACTGACTCACTGATACACGCACTGACTGACTGACTGATACACGCACTGACTGATACACGCACTGACTGACTGATACACGCTCTGACTGACTGATACACGCACTGACTGACTGATACACGCACTGACTGATACACGCACTGACTGACTGATACACGCACTGACTGACTGATACACGCACTGACTGACTGATACACGCTCTGACTGATTAACGCACTGACTAACTGACTGATACACGCGCTGACTGACTGATACACGCGCTGACTGACTGATACACGCGCTGACTGACTGACTGATACACGCGCTGACTGACTGACTGATACATGCTCTGACTGACTGATACACGCACTGACTGACTGATTCACGCTCTGACTGACTGACTGATACACGCACTGACTGACTGACTGACTGATACACGCACTGACTGACTGACTGACTGATACACGCACTGACTGACTGACTGACTGAGACACGCACTGACTGACTGATACACGCACTGACTGACTGACTGATACACGCGCTGACTGACTGATACACGCTCTGACTGACTGACTGATAAACGCGCTGGCTGACTGACTGACACACGCACTGACTGACTGATACACGCGCTGACTGACTGATACACGCGCTGACTGACTGATACACGCGCTGACTGACTGATACACGCACTGACTGACTGATACACGCACTGACTGACTGACTGACTGATACACGCGCTGACTGACTGACTGATACACGCACTGACTGACTGATACACGCTCTGACTGACTGATACACGCACTGACTGATTAACGCACTGACTGACTGACTGATACACGCACTGACTGACTTACTGATACACGCACTGACTGACCGACTGATACACGCGCTGACTGACTGATACACGCGCTGACTGACTGACTGATACACGCGCTGACTGACTGACTGATACACGCACTGACTGACTGACTGACTGAGACACGCACTGACTGACTGATACACGCACTGACTGACTGACTGATACACGCGCTGACTGACTGATACACGCGCTGACTGACTGATACACGCGCTGACTGACTGACTGATACACGCGCTGACTGACTGACTGATACATGCTCTGACTGACTGATACACGCACTGACTGACTGATTCACGCTCTGACTGACTGACTGATACACGCACTGACTGACTGACTGACTGATACACGCACTGACTGACTGACTGACTGATACACGCACTGACTGACTGACTGACTGAGACACGCACTGACTGACTGATACACGCACTGACTGACTGACTGATACACGCGCTGACTGACTGATACACGCCCTGACTGACTGACTGATAAACGCGCTGGCTGACTGACTGACACACGCACTGACTGACTGATACACGCGCTGACTGACTGATACACGCGCTGACTGACTGATACACGCGCTGACTGACTGATACACGCACTGACTGACTGATACACGCACTGACTGACTGACTGACTGATACACGCGCTGACTGACTGACTGATACACGCACTGACTGACTGATACACGCTCTGACTGACTGATACACGCACTGACTGATTAACGCACTGACTGACTGACTGATACACGCACTGACTGACTTACTGATACACGCACTGACTGACCGACTGATACACGCGCTGACTGACTGATACACGCGCTGACTGACTGACTGATACACGCGCTGACTGACTGACTGATACACGCGCTGACTGACTGACTGATACATGCACTGACTGACTGATACATGCGCTGACTGACTGACTGTTACACGCGCTGACTGACTGCTACACGCGCTGACTGACTGATACACGCTCTGACTGACTGACTGATAAACGCGCTGACTGACTGATACACGCGCTGACTGACTGATACACGCTCTGACTGACTGATACACGCACTGACTGACTGACTGATAAACGCACTGACTGACTGATACACGCACTGACTGACTGATACACGCTCTGACTGACTGATACACGCACTGACTGATTAACGCACTGACTGACTGACTGATACACGCGCTGACTGACTGATACACGCACTGACTGACCGACTGATACACGCACTGACTGACCGACTGATACACGCGCTGACTGACTGATACACGCGCTGACTGACTGACTGATACACGCGCTGACTGACTGATACATGCGCTGACTGACTGACTGTTACACGCGCTGACTGACTGCTACACGCGCTGACTGACTGATACACGCTCTGACTGACTGACTGATAAACGCGCTGACTGACTGATACACGCTCTGACTGACTGATACACGCTCTGACTGATTAACGCACTGACTGACTGACTGATACACGCACTGACTGACTGATACACGCTCTGACTGACTGATACACGCTCTGACTGATTAACGCACTGACTGACTGACTGATACACGCGCTGACTGACTGATACACGCTCTGACTGACTGATACACGCACTGACTGATTAACGCACTGACTGACTGATTGATACACGCACTGACTGACTGATACACGCTCTGACTGACTGATACACGCACTGACTGATTAACGCTCTGACTGACTGATACACGCTCTGACTGATTAACGCACTGACTGACTGACTGATACACGCACTGACTGACTGATACACGCTCTGACTGACTGATACACGCTCTGACTGATTAACGCACTGACTGACTGACTGATACACGCGCTGACTGACTGATACACGCTCTGACTGACTGATACACGCACTGACTGATTAACGCACTGACTGACTGATTGATACACGCACTGACTGACTGATACACGCTCTGACTGACTGATACACGCACTGACTGATTAACGCACTGACTGACTGATACACGCACTGACTGACTGATACACGCACTGACTGACTGATACACGCACTGACTGACTGACTGATACACGCACTGACTGACCGACTGATACACGCGCTGACTGACTGATACACGCGCTGACTGACTGACTGATACACGCGCTGACTGACTGATACACGCGCTGACTGACTGACTGATACATGCACTGACTGACTGATACATGCGCTGACTGACTGACTGTTACACGCGCTGACTGACTGCTACACGCTCTGACTGACTGACTGATAAACGCGCTGACTGACTGATACACGCTCTGACTGACTGATACACGCTCTGACTGATTAACGCACTGACTGACTGACTGATACACGCACTGACTGACTGATACACGCTCTGACTGACTGATACACGCACTGACTGATTAACGCACTGACTGACTGACTGATACACGCACTGACTGATACACGCACTGACTGACTGATACACGCTCTGACTGACTGATACACGCACTGACTGATTAACGCACTGACTGACTGATTAACGCACTGACTGACTGATACACGCACTGACTGACTGATACACGCACTGACTGACTGATACACGCACTGACTGATACACGCACTGACTGACTGATACACGCTCTGACTGACTGATACACGCACTGACTGACTGATTAACGCACTGACTGACTGATACACGCACTGACTGATTGATACACGCACTGACTGACTGACTGATACACGCACTGACTGACTGATACACGCACTGACTGACTGATACACGCACTGACTGACTGACTGATACACGCACTGACTGACTGACTGATACACGCACTGACTGACTGACTGATACACGCACTGACTGACTGACTGATACACGCACTGACTGACTGATACACGCACTGACTGACTGACTGATACACGCACTGACTGACTGATACACGCACTGACTGACTGACTGATACACGCGCTGACTGACTGATACACGCACTGACTGACTGACTGATACACGCGCTGACTGACTGATACACGCACTGACTGACTGATACACGCTCTGACTGACTGATACACGCACTGACTGACTGACTGATACACGCGCTGACTGACTGATACACGCACTGACTGACTGACTGATACACGCTCTGACTGACTGATACACGCACTGACTGATTAACGCACTGACTGACTGATACACGCACTGACTGACTGATACACGCACTGACTGATTAACGCACTGACTGACTGATACACGCACTGACTGACTGACTGATACACGTGCTGACTGACTGATACACGCACTGACTCACTGATACACGCACTGACTGACTGACTGATACACGCACTGACTGATACACGCACTGACTGACTGATACACGCTCTGACTGACTGATACACGCACTGACTGACTGATACACGCACTGACTGATACACGCACTGACTGACTGATACACGCACTGACTGACTGATACACGCACTGACTGACTGATACACGCTCTGACTGATTAACGCACTGACTGACTGACTGATACACGCGCTGACTGACTGATACACGCGCTGACTGACTGATACACGCGCTGACTGACTGACTGATACACTCGCTGACTGACTGACTGATACATGCTCTGACTGACTGATACACGCACTGACTGACTGATTCACGCTCTGACTGACTGACTGATACACGCACTGACTGACTGACTGACTGATACACGCACTGACTGACTGACTGACTGATACACGCACTGACTGACTGACTGACTGAGACACGCACTGACTGACTGATACACGCACTGACTGACTGACTGATACACGCGCTGACTGACTGATACACGCTCTGACTGACTGACTGATAAACGCGCTGGCTGACTGACTGACACACGCACTGACTGACTGATACACGCGCTGACTGACTGATACACGCGCTGACTGACTGATACACGCGCTGACTGACTGATACACGCACTGACTGACTGATACACGCACTGACTGACTGACTGACTGATACACGCGCTGACTGACTGACTGATACACGCACTGACTGACTGATACACGCTCTGACTGACTGATACACGCACTGACTGATTAACGCACTGACTGACTGACTGATACACGCACTGACTGACTTACTGATACACGCACTGACTGACCGACTGATACACGCGCTGACTGACTGATACACGCGCTGACTGACTGACTGATACACGCGCTGACTGACTGACTGATACACGCGCTGACTGACTGACTGATACATGCACTGACTGACTGATTCATGCGCTGACTGACTGACTGTTACACGCGCTGACTGACTGCTACACGCGCTGACTGACTGATACACGCTCTGACTGACTGACTGATAAACGCGCTGACTGACTGATACACGCGCTGACTGACTGATACACGCACTGACTGATTAACGCACTGACTGACTGACTGATACACGCGCTGACTGACTGATACACGCGCTGACTGACTGATACACGCGCTGACTGACTGACTGATACACGCGCTGACTGACTGACTGATACATGCTCTGACTGACTGATACACGCACTGACTGACTGATTCACGCTCTGACTGACTGACTGATACACGCACTGACTGACTGACTGACTGATACACGCACTGACTGACTGACTGACTGATACACGCACTGACTGACTGACTGACTGAGACACGCACTGACTGACTGATACACGCACTGACTGACTGACTGATACACGCGCTGACTGACTGATACACGCGCTGACTGACTGATACACGCGCTGACTGACTGACTGATACACGCGCTGACTGACTGACTGATACATGCTCTGACTGACTGATACACGCACTGACTGACTGATTCACGCTCTGACTGACTGACTGATACACGCACTGACTGACTGACTGACTGATACACGCACTGACTGACTGACTGACTGATACACGCACTGACTGACTGACTGACTGAGACACGCACTGACTGACTGATACACGCACTGACTGACTGACTGATACACGCGCTGACTGACTGATACACGCCCTGACTGACTGACTGATACACGCGCTGACTGACTGATACACGCACTGACTGACTGATACACGCGCTGACTGACTGATACACGCACTGACTGACTGATACACGCACTGACTGACTGACTGACTGATACACGCGCTGACTGACTGACTGATACACGCACTGACTGACTGATACACGCTCTGACTGACTGATACACGCACTGACTGATTAACGCACTGACTGACTGACTGATACACGCACTGACTGACTTACTGATACACGCACTGACTGACCGACTGATACACGCGCTGACTGACTGATACACGCGCTGACTGACTGACTGATACACGCGCTGACTGACTGACTGATACACGCGCTGACTGACTGACTGATACATGCACTGACTGACTGATACATGCGCTGACTGACTGACTGTTACACGCGCTGACTGACTGCTACACGCGCTGACTGACTGATACACGCTCTGACTGACTGATAAACGCGCTGACTGACTGATACACGCGCTGACTGACTGATACACGCTCTGACTGACTGATACACGCACTGACTGACTGACTGATAAACGCACTGACTGACTGATACACGCACTGACTGACTGATACACGCTCTGACTGACTGATACACGCACTGACTGATTAACGCACTGACTGACTGACTGATACACGCGCTGACTGACTGATACACGCACTGACTGACCGACTGATACACGCACTGACTGACCGACTGATACACGCGCTGACTGACTGATACACGCGCTGACTGACTGACTGATACACGCGCTGACTGACTGATACATGCGCTGACTGACTGACTGTTACACGCGCTGACTGACTGCTACACGCGCTGACTGACTGATACACGCTCTGACTGACTGACTGATAAACGCGCTGACTGACTGATACACGCTCTGACTGACTGATACACGCTCTGACTGATTAACGCACTGACTGACTGACTGATACACGCACTGACTGACTGATACACGCTCTGACTGACTGATACACGCTCTGACTGATTAACGCACTGACTGACTGACTGATACACGCGCTGACTGACTGATACACGCTCTGACTGACTGATACACGCACTGACTGATTAACGCACTGACTGACTGATTGATACACGCACTGACTGACTGATACACGCTCTGACTGACTGATACACGCACTGACTGATTAACGCTCTGACTGACTGATACACGCTCTGACTGATTAACGCACTGACTGACTGACTGATACACGCACTGACTGACTGATACACGCTCTGACTGACTGATACACGCTCTGACTGATTAACGCACTGACTGACTGACTGATACACGCGCTGACTGACTGATACACGCTCTGACTGACTGATACACGCACTGACTGATTAACGCACTGACTGACTGATTGATACACGCACTGACTGACTGATACACGCACTGACTGATTAACGCACTGACTGACTGATACACGCACTGACTGACTGATACACGCACTGACTGACTGATACACGCACTGACTGACTGACTGATACACGCACTGACTGACTGACTGATACACGCACTGACTGACCGACTGATACACGCGCTGACTGACTGATACACGCGCTGACTGACTGACTGATACACGCGCTGACTGACTGATACACGCGCTGACTGACTGACTGATACATGCACTGACTGACTGATACATGCGCTGACTGACTGACTGTTACACGCGCTGACTGACTGCTACACGCTCTGACTGACTGACTGATAAACGCGCTGACTGACTGATACACGCTCTGACTGACTGATACACGCTCTGACTGATTAACGCACTGACTGACTGACTGATACACGCACTGACTGACTGATACACGCTCTGACTGACTGATACACGCACTGACTGATTAACGCACTGACTGACTGACTGATACACGCACTGACTGATACACGCACTGACTGACTGATACACGCTCTGACTGACTGATACACGCACTGACTGATTAACGCACTGACTGACTGATTAACGCACTGACTGACTGATACACGCACTGACTGATACACGCACTGACTGACTGATACACGCTCTGACTGACTGATACACGCACTGACTGACTGATTAACGCACTGACTGACTGATACACGCACTGACTGATTGATACACGCACTGACTGACTGACTGATACACGCACTGACTGACTGATACACGCACTGACTGACTGATACACGCACTGACTGACTGACTGATACACGCACTGACTGACTGACTGATACACGCACTGACTGACTGACTGATACACGCACTGACTGACTGACTGATACACGCACTGACTGACTGATACACGCACTGACTGACTGACTGATACACGCACTGACTGACTGATACACGCACTGACTGACTGACTGATACACGCGCTGACTGACTGATACACGCACTGACTGACTGACTGATACACGCGCTGACTGACTGATACACGCACTGACTGACTGACTGATACACGCTCTGACTGACTGATACACGCACTGACTGATTAACGCACTGACTGACTGATACACGCACTGACTGACTGATACACGCACTGACTGATTAACGCACTGACTGACTGATACACGCACTGACTGACTGACTGATACACGTGCTGACTGACTGATACACGCACTGACTCACTGATACACGCACTGACTGACTGACTGATACACGCACTGACTGATACACGCACTGACTGACTGATACACGCTCTGACTGACTGATACACGCACTGACTGACTGATACACGCACTGACTGATACACGCACTGACTGACTGATACACGCACTGACTGACTGATACACGCTCTGACTGATTAACGCACTGACTGACTGACTGATACACGCGCTGACTGACTGATACACGCGCTGACTGACTGATACACGCGCTGACTGACTGACTGATACACGCGCTGACTGACTGACTGATACATGCTCTGACTGACTGATACACGCACTGACTGACTGATTCACGCTCTGACTGACTGACTGATACACGCACTGACTGACTGACTGACTGATACACGCACTGACTGACTGACTGACTGATACACGCACTGACTGACTGACTGACTGAGACACGCACTGACTGACTGATACACGCACTGACTGACTGACTGATACACGCGCTGACTGACTGATACACGCTCTGACTGACTGACTGATAAACGCGCTGGCTGACTGACTGACACACGCACTGACTGACTGATACACGCGCTGACTGACTGATACACGCGCTGACTGACTGATACACGCGCTGACTGACTGATACACGCACTGACTGACTGATACACGCACTGACTGACTGACTGACTGATACACGCGCTGACTGACTGACTGATACACGCACTGACTGACTGATACACGCACTGACTGACTGATACACGCTCTGACTGACTGATACACGCACTGACTGATTAACGCACTGACTGACTGACTGATACACGCACTGACTGACTTACTGATACACGCACTGACTGACCGACTGATACATGCACTGACTGACTGATACATGCGCTGACTGACTGACTGTTACACGCGCTGACTGACTGCTACACGCGCTGACTGACTGATACACGCTCTGACTGACTGACTGATAAACGCGCTGACTGACTGATACACGCGCTGACTGACTGATACACGCTCTGACTGACTGATACACGCACTGACTGACTGACTGATAAACGCACTGACTGACTGATACACGCACTGACTGACTGATACACGCTCTGACTGACTGATACACGCACTGACTGATTAACGCACTGACTGACTGACTGATACACGCGCTGACTGACTGATACACGCACTGACTGACCGACTGATACACGCACTGACTGACCGACTGATACACGCGCTGACTGACTGATACACGCGCTGACTGACTGACTGATACACGCGCTGACTGACTGATACATGCGCTGACTGACTGACTGTTACACGCGCTGACTGACTGCTACACGCGCTGACTGACTGATACACGCTCTGACTGACTGACTGATAAACGCGCTGACTGACTGATACACGCTCTGACTGACTGATACACGCTCTGACTGATTAACGCACTGACTGACTGACTGATACACGCACTGACTGACTGATACACGCTCTGACTGACTGATACACGCTCTGACTGATTAACGCACTGACTGACTGACTGACTGATACACGCGCTGACTGACTGATACACGCTCTGACTGACTGATACACGCACTGACTGATTAACGCACTGACTGACTGATTGATACACGCACTGACTGACTGATACACGCTCTGACTGACTGATACACGCACTGACTGATTAACGCTCTGACTGACTGATACACGCTCTGACTGATTAACGCACTGACTGACTGACTGATACACGCACTGACTGACTGATACACGCTCTGACTGACTGATACACGCTCTGACTGATTAACGCACTGACTGACTGACTGATACACGCGCTGACTGACTGATACACGCTCTGACTGACTGATACACGCACTGACTGATTAACGCACTGACTGACTGATTGATACACGCACTGACTGACTGATACACGCTCTGACTGACTGATACACGCACTGACTGATTAACGCACTGACTGACTGATACACGCACTGACTGACTGATACACGCACTGACTGACTGATACACGCACTGACTGACTGACTGATACACGCACTGACTGACCGACTGATACACGCGCTGACTGACTGATACACGCGCTGACTGACTGACTGATACACGCGCTGACTGACTGATACACGCGCTGACTGACTGACTGATACATGCACTGACTGACTGATACATGCGCTGACTGACTGACTGTTACACGCGCTGACTGACTGCTACACGCTCTGACTGACTGACTGATAAACGCGCTGACTGACTGATACACGCTCTGACTGACTGATACACGCTCTGACTGATTAACGCACTGACTGACTGACTGATACACGCACTGACTGACTGATACACGCTCTGACTGACTGATACACGCACTGACTGATTAACGCACTGACTGACTGACTGATACACGCACTGACTGATACACGCACTGACTGATACACGCTCTGACTGACTGATACACGCACTGACTGATTAACGCACTGACTGACTGATTAACGCACTGACTGACTGATACACGCACTGACTGACTGATACACGCACTGACTGACTGATACACGCACTGACTGATACACGCACTGACTGACTGATACACGCTCTGACTGACTGATACACGCACTGACTGACTGATTAACGCACTGACTGACTGATACACGCACTGACTGATTGATACACGCACTGACTGACTGACTGATACACGCACTGACTGACTGATACACGCACTGACTGACTGATACACGCACTGACTGACTGACTGATACACGCACTGACTGACTGACTGATACACGCACTGACTGACTGACTGATACACGCACTGACTGACTGACTGATACACGCACTGACTGACTGATACACGCACTGACTGACTGACTGATACACGCACTGACTGACTGATACACGCACTGACTGACTGATACACGCACTGACTGACTGACTGATACACGCGCTGACTGACTGATACACGCACTGACTGACTGACTGATACACGCTCTGACTGACTGATACACGCACTGACTGATTAACGCACTGACTGACTGATACACGCACTGACTGACTGATACACGCACTGACTGATTAACGCACTGACTGACTGATACACGCACTGACTGACTGACTGATACACGTGCTGACTGACTGATACACGCACTGACTCACTGATACACGCACTGACTGACTGACTGATACACGCACTGACTGATACACGCACTGACTGACTGATACACGCTCTGACTGACTGATACACGCACTGACTGACTGATACACGCACTGACTGATACACGCACTGACTGACTGATACACGCACTGACTGACTGATACACGCACTGACTGACTGATACACGCTCTGACTGATTAACGCACTGACTGACTGACTGATACACGCGCTGACTGACTGATACACGCGCTGACTGACTGATACACGCGCTGACTGACTGACTGATACACGCGCTGACTGACTGACTGATACATGCTCTGACTGACTGATACACGCACTGACTGACTGATTCACGCTCTGACTGACTGACTGATACACGCACTGACTGACTGACTGACTGATACACGCACTGACTGACTGACTGACTGATACACGCACTGACTGACTGACTGACTGAGACACGCACTGACTGACTGATACACGCACTGACTGACTGACTGATACACGCGCTGACTGACTGATACACGCTCTGACTGACTGACTGATAAACGCGCTGGCTGACTGACTGACACACGCACTGACTGACTGATACACGCGCTGACTGACTGATACACGCGCTGACTGACTGATACACGCGCTGACTGACTGATACACGCACTGACTGACTGATACACGCACTGACTGACTGACTGACTGATACACGCGCTGACTGACTGACTGATACACGCACTGACTGACTGATACACGCTCTGACTGACTGATACACGCACTGACTGATTAACGCACTGACTGACTGACTGATACACGCACTGACTGACTTACTGATACACGCACTGACTGACCGACTGATACACGCGCTGACTGACTGATACACGCGCTGACTGACTGACTGATACACGCGCTGACTGACTGACTGATACACGCGCTGACTGACTGACTGACTGATACATGCACTGACTGACTGATACATGCGCTGACTGACTGACTGTTACACGCGCTGACTGACTGCTACACGCGCTGACTGACTGATACACGCTCTGACTGACTGACTGATAAACGCGCTGACTGACTGATACACGCGCTGACTGACTGATACACGCTCTGACTGACTGATACACGCACTGACTGACTGACTGATAAACGCACTGACTGACTGATACACGCACTGACTGACTGATACACGCTCTGACTGACTGATACACGCACTGACTGATTAACGCACTGACTGACTGACTGATACACGCACTGACTGACTGACTGATACACGCACTGACTGACTGATACACGCACTGACTGACTGACTGATACACGCACTGACTGACTGATACACGCACTGACTGACTGACTGATACACGCGCTGACTGACTGATACACGCACTGACTGACTGACTGATACACGCGCTGACTGACTGATACACGCAGTGACTGACTGACTGATACACGCTCTGACTGACTGATACACGCACTGACTGATTAACGCACTGACTGACTGATACACGCACTGACTGACTGATACACGCACTGACTGATTAACGCACTGACTGACTGATACACGCACTGACTGACTGACTGATACACGTGCTGACTGACTGATACACGCACTGACTCACTGATACACGCACTGACTGACTGACTGATACACGCACTGACTGATACACGCACTGACTGACTGATACACGCTCTGACTGACTGATACACGCACTGACTGACTGATACACGCACTGACTGATACACGCACTGACTGACTGATACACGCACTGACTGACTGATACACGCACTGACTGACTGATACACGCTCTGACTGATTAACGCACTGACTGACTGACTGATACACGCGCTGACTGACTGATACACGCGCTGACTGACTGATACACGCGCTGACTGACTGACTGATACACGCGCTGACTGACTGACTGATACATGCTCTGACTGACTGATACACGCACTGACTGACTGATTCACGCTCTGACTGACTGACTGATACACGCACTGACTGACTGACTGACTGATACACGCACTGACTGACTGACTGACTGATACACGCACTGACTGACTGACTGACTGAGACACGCACTGACTGACTGATACACGCACTGACTGACTGACTGATACACGCGCTGACTGACTGATACACGCTCTGACTGACTGACTGATAAACGCGCTGGCTGACTGACTGACACACGCACTGACTGACTGATACACGCGCTGACTGACTGATACACGCGCTGACTGACTGATACACGCGCTGACTGACTGATACACGCACTGACTGACTGATACACGCACTGACTGACTGACTGACTGATACACGCGCTGACTGACTGACTGATACACGCACTGACTGACTGATACACGCTCTGACTGACTGATACACGCACTGACTGATTAACGCACTGACTGACTGACTGATACACGCACTGACTGACTTACTGATACACGCACTGACTGACCGACTGATACACGCGCTGACTGACTGATACACGCGCTGACTGACTGACTGATACACGCGCTGACTGACTGACTGATACACGCGCTGACTGACTGACTGATACATGCACTGACTGACTGATACATGCGCTGACTGACTGACTGTTACACGCGCTGACTGACTGCTACACGCGCTGACTGACTGATACACGCTCTGACTGACTGACTGATAAACGCGCTGACTGACTGATACACGCGCTGACTGACTGATACACGCTCTGACTGACTGATACACGCACTGACTGACTGACTGATAAACGCACTGACTGACTGATACACGCACTGACTGACTGATACACGCTCTGACTGACTGATACACGCACTGACTGATTAACGCACTGACTGACTGACTGATACACGCGCTGACTGACTGATACACGCACTGACTGACCGACTGATACACGCACTGACTGACCGACTGATACACGCGCTGACTGACTGATACACGCGCTGACTGACTGACTGATACACGCGCTGACTGACTGATACATGCGCTGACTGACTGACTGTTACACGCGCTGACTGACTGCTACACGCGCTGACTGACTGATACACGCTCTGACTGACTGACTGATAAACGCGCTGACTGACTGATACACGCTCTGACTGACTGATACACGCTCTGACTGATTAACGCACTGACTGACTGACTGATACACGCACTGACTGACTGATACACGCTCTGACTGACTGATACACGCTCTGACTGATTAACGCACTGACTGACTGACTGATACACGCGCTGACTGACTGATACACGCTCTGACTGACTGATACACGCACTGACTGATTAACGCACTGACTGACTGATTGATACACGCACTGACTGACTGATACACGCTCTGACTGACTGATACACGCACTGACTGATTAACGCTCTGACTGACTGATACACGCTCTGACTGATTAACGCACTGACTGACTGACTGATACACGCACTGACTGACTGATACACGCTCTGACTGACTGATACACGCTCTGACTGATTAACGCACTGACTGACTGACTGATACACGCGCTGACTGACTGATACACGCTCTGACTGACTGATACACGCACTGACTGATTAACGCACTGACTGACTGATTGATACACGCACTGACTGACTGATACACGCTCTGACTGACTGATACACGCACTGACTGATTAACGCACTGACTGACTGATACACGCACTGACTGACTGACTGATACACGCACTGACTGACTGATACACGCTCTGACTGACTGATACACGCACTGACTGATTAACGCACTGACTGACTGATACACGCACTGACTGACTGACTGATACACGCACTGACTGACTGATACACGCACTGACTGACTGATACACGCACTGACTGACTGACTGATACACGCACTGACTGACTGATACACGCTCTGACTGACTGATACACGCACTGACTGATTAACGCACTGACTGACTGATACACGCACTGACTGACTGATACACGCACTGACTGACTGACTGATACACACACTGACTGACTGATACACGCACTGACTGACTGACTGATACACGCACTGACTGACTGATACACGCACTGACTGACTGATACACGCGCTGACTGACTGATACACGCACTGACTGACTGACTGATACACGCTCTGACTGACTGATACACGCACTGACTGATTAACGCACTGACTGACTGATACACGCACTGACTGATACACGCACTGACTGACTGATACACGCACTGACTGATTAACGCACTGACTGACTGATACACGCGCTGACTGACTGATACACGCTCTGACTGACTGATACACGCACTGACTGATTAACGCACTGACTGACTGATACACGCACTGACTGACTGATACACGCACTGACTGATACACGCACTGACTGACTGATACACGCACTGACTGACTGATACACGCTCTGACTGACTGATACACGCACTGACTGATTAGCGCACTGACTGACTGATACACGCACTGACTGACTGATACACGCACTGACTGACTGACTGATACACGCACTGACTGACTGATACACGCACTGACTGACTGATACACGCACTGACTGATACACGCACTGACTGACTGATACACGCTCTGACTGACTGATACACGCACTGACTGATTAACGCACTGACTGACTGATACACGCACTGACTGACTGATACACGCACTGACTGACTGACTGATACACGCACTGACTGACTGATACACGCACTGACTGACTGACTGATACACGCACTGACTGACTGATACACGCTCTGACTGACTGATACACGCACTGACTGATTAACGCACTGACTGACTGATACACGCACTGACTGACTGACTGATACACGCACTGACTGACTGATACACGCACTGACTGACTGATACACGCACTGACTGACTGATACACGCACTGACTGACTGATACACGCTCTGACTGACTGATACACGCACTGACTGATTAACGCACTGACTGACTGATACACGCACTGACTGACTGATACACGCACTGACTGATTAACGCACTGACTGACTGATACACGCGCTGACTGACTGATACACGCACTGACTCACTGATACACGCACTGACTGACTGATACACGCACTGACTGACTGATACACGCACTGACTGACTGACTGATACACGCACTGACTGACTGATACACGCACTGACTGACTGATACACGCACTGACTGATACACGCACTGACTGACTGATACACGCGCTGACTGACTGACTGACTGATACACGCGCTGACTGACTGACTGATATACGCACTGACTGATTAACGCACTGACTGACTGATACACGCACTGACTGACTGATACACGCACTGACTGATACACGCACTGACTGACTGATACACGCACTGACTGACTGATACACGCTCTGACTGACTGATACACGCACTGACTGATTAGCGCACTGACTGACTGATACACGCACTGACTGACTGATACACGCACTGACTGACTGACTGATACACGCACTGACTGACTGATACACGCACTGACTGACTGATACACGCACTGACTGATACACGCACTGACTGACTGATACACGCTCTGACTGACTGATACACGCACTGACTGATTAACGCACTGACTGACTGATACACGCACTGACTGACTGATACACGCACTGACTGACTGACTGATACACGCACTGACTGACTGATACACGCACTGACTGACTGACTGATACACGCACTGACTGACTGATACACGCTCTGACTGACTGATACACGCACTGACTGATTAACGCACTGACTGACTGATACACGCACTGACTGACTGATACACGCACTGACTGACTGACTGATACACGCACTGACTGACTGATACACGCACTGACTGACTGATACACGCACTGACTGACTGATACACGCACTGACTGACTGATACACGCACTGACTGACTGACTGATACACGCACTGACTGACTGACTGATACACGCACTGACTGACTGACTGATACACGCACTGACTGACTGATACACGCACTGACTGACTGACTGATACACGCACTGACTGACTGATACACGCACTGACTGACTGATACACGCGCTGACTGACTGATACACGCACTGACTGACTGACTGATACACGCTCTGACTGACTGATACACGCACTGACTGATTAACGCACTGACTGACTGATACACGCACTGACTGACTGATACACGCACTGACTGATTAACGCACTGACTGACTGATACACGCGCTGACTCACTGATACACGCACTGACTCACTGATACACGCACTGACTGACTGATACACGCACTGACTGATACACGCACTGACTGACTGATTCACGCACTGACTGATACACGCACTGACTGACTGATACACGCGCTGACTGACTGACTGACTGATACACGCGCTGACTGACTGACTAATACACACACTGACTGACTGACTGATACATGCACTGACTGACTGATACATGCGCTGACTGACTGATACACGCACTGACTGACTGATACACGCTCTGACTGACTGACTGATACACGCACTGACTGACTGACTGACTGATACACGCACTGACTGACTGACTGACTGATACACGCACTGACTGACTGACTGATACACGCACTGACTGACTGACTGATACACGCACTGACTGACTGACTGATACACGCGCTGACTGACTGACTGATAAACGCGCTGGCTGACTGACTGATACACGCACTGACTGACTGATACACGCGCTGACTGACTGATACACGCGCTGACTGACTGATACACGCGCTGACTGACTGATACACGCGCTGACTGACTGATACACGCACTGACTGACTGATACACGCACTGACTGACTGATACACGCACTGACTGACTGATACACGCACTGACTGACTGACTGACTGATACACGCGCTGACTGACTGACTGATACACGCACTGACTGACTGATACACGCGCTGACTGACTGATACACGCACTGACTGACTGACTGATACACGCACTGACTGACCGACTGATACACGCGCTTACTGACTGATACACGCGCTGACTGACTGACTGATACACGCGCTGACTGACTGACTGATACACGCGCTGACTGACTGACTGATAAGCGCGCTGACTGACTGACTGATACATGCACTGACTGACTGACTGATACACGCACTGACTGACTGACTGATACACGCGCTGACTGACTGACTGACTGATACACGCGCTGACTGACTGACTGATACACGCGCTGACTGACTGACTGATACATGCACTGACTGACTGACTGATACACGCGCTGACTGACTGATACACGCTCTGACTGACTGATACATGCACTGACTGACTGATACATGCGCTGACTGACTGACTTACACGCGCTGACTGACTGCTACACGCGCTGACTGACTGATACACGCTCTGACTGACTGACTGATAAACGTGCTGACTGACTGATACACGCTCTGACTGACCGATACACGCTCTGACTGATTAACGCACTGACTGACTGACTGATGCACGCACTGACTGACTGATACACGCTCTGACTGACTGATACACGCTCTGACTGATTAACGCACTGACTGACTGACTGATACACGCGCTGACTGACTGATACACGCTCTGACTGACTGATACACGCACTGACTGATTAACGCACTGACTGACTGACTGATACACGCACTGACTGACTGATACACGCTCTGACTGACTGATACACGCACTGACTGATTAAAGCACTGACTGACTGATACACGCACTGACTGATACACGCACTGACTGACTGATACACGCACTGACTGATTAACGCACTGACTGACTGAAACACGCACTGACTGACTGATACACGCACTGACTGACTGATACACGCACTGACTGACTGATACACGCACTGACTGACTGATACACGCACTGACTGACTGACTGATACACGCACTGACTGACTGACTGATACACGCACTGACTGACTGATACACGCACGGACTGATTAACGCACTGACTGACTGATACACGCACTGACTGACTGATACACGCACTGACTGACTGATACACGCACTGACTGACTGACTGATACACGCACTGACTGACTGATACACGCACTGACTGACTGACTGATACACGCACTGACTGACTGACTGATACACGCACTGACTGACTGATACACGCACTGACTGACTGATACACGCACTGACTGACTGACTGATACACGCGCTGACTGACTGATACACGCACTGACTGACTGACTGATACACGCGCTGACTGACTGATACACGCACTGACTGACTGACTGATACACGCTCTGACTGACTGATACACGCACTGACTGATACACGCACTGACTGACTGATACACGCACTGACTGATTAACGCACTGACTGACTGATACACGCACTGACTGACTGACTGATACACGCGCTGACTGACTGATACACGCACTGACTCACTGATACACGCACTGACTGACTGATATACGCACTGACTGATACACGCACTGACTGACTGATACACGCTCTGACTGACTGATACACGCACTGACTGACTGATACACGCACTGACTAACTGATACACGCACTGACTGACTGATACACGCACTGACTGACTGATACACGCACTGACTGACTGATACACGCTCTGACTGATTAACGCACTGACTGATACACGCACTGACTGACTGATACACGCACTGACTGACTGACTGATACACGCGTTGACTGACTGATACACGCACTGACTGACTGACTGATACACGCGCTGACTGACTGATACACGCGCTGACTGACTGACTGATACACGCGCTGACTGACTGACTGATACACGCACTGACTGACTGACTGATACATGCGCTGACTGACTGATACATGCGCTGACTGACTGATACACGCACTGACTGACTGATACACGCTCTGACTGACTGATACACGCACTGACTGACTGACTGATACACGCGTTGACTGACTGATACACGCACTGACTGACTGACTGATACACGCACTGACTGACTGATACACGCACTGACTGACTGACTGATACACGCACTGACTGACTGACTGATACACGCACTGACTGACTGATACATGCACTGACTGACTGATACACGCACTGACTGACTGACTGATACACGCGCTGACTGACTGATACACGCACTGACTGACTGACTGATACACGCGCTGACTGACTGATACACGCACTGACTGACTGACTGATACACGCTCTGACTGACTGATACACGCACTGACTGATACACGCACTGACTGACTGATACACGCACTGACTGATTAACGCACTGACTGACTGACTGATACACGCACTGACTCACTGATACACGCACTGACTGACTGATATACGCACTGACTGATACACGCACTGACTGACTGATACACGCTCTGACTGACTGATACACGCACTGACTGACTGATACACGCACTGACTGACTGATACACGCACTGACTGACTGACTGATACACGCACTGACTGACTGATACACGCACTGACTGACTGATACACGCACTGACTGATACACGCACTGACTGACTGATACACGCTCTGACTGACTGATACACGCACTGACTGATTAACGCACTGACTGACTGATACACGCACTGACTGACTGATACACGCACTGACTGACTGACTGATACACGCACTGACTGACTGATACACGCACTGACTGACTGACTGATACACGCACTGACTGACTGATACACGCTCTGACTGACTGATACACGCACTGACTGATTAACGCACTGACTGACTGATACACGCACTGACTGACTGATACACGCACTGACTGACTGACTGATACACGCACTGACTGACTGATACACGCACTGACTGACTGATACACGCACTGACTGACTGATACACGCACTGACTGACTGATACACGCACTGACTGACTGACTGATACACGCACTGACTGACTGACTGATACACGCACTGACTGACTGACTGATACACGCACTGACTGACTGATACACGCACTGACTGACTGACTGATACACGCACTGACTGACTGATACACGCACTGACTGACTGATACACGCGCTGACTGACTGATACACGCACTGACTGACTGACTGATACACGCTCTGACTGACTGATACACGCACTGACTGATTAACGCACTGACTGACTGATACACGCACTGACTGACTGATACACGCACTGACTGATTAACGCACTGACTGACTGATACACGCGCTGACTCACTGATACACGCACTGACTCACTGATACACGCACTGACTGACTGATACACGCACTGACTGATACACGCACTGACTGACTGATACACGCACTGACTGATACACGCACTGACTGACTGATACACGCGCTGACTGACTGACTGACTGATACACGCGCTGACTGACTGACTAATACACACACTGACTGACTGACTGATACATGCACTGACTGACTGATACATGCGCTGACTGACTGATACACGCACTGACTGACTGATACACGCTCTGACTGACTGACTGATACACGCACTGACTGACTGACTGACTGATACACGCACTGACTGACTGACTGACTGATACACGCACTGACTGACTGACTGATACACGCACTGACTGACTGACTGACTGATACACGCACTGACTGACTGACTGATACACGCGCTGACTGACTGACTGATAAACGCGCTGGCTGACTGACTGATACACGCACTGACTGACTGATACACGCGCTGACTGACTGATACACGCGCTGACTGACTGATACACGCGCTGACTGACTGATACACGCACTGACTGACTGATACACGCACTGACTGACTGATACACGCACTGACTGACTGATACACGCACTGACTGACTGACTGACTGATACACGCGCTGACTGACTGACTGATACACGCACTGACTGACTGATACACGCGCTGACTGACTGATACACGCACTGACTGACTGACTGATACACGCACTGACTGACCGACTGATACACGCGCTTACTGACTGATACACGCGCTGACTGACTGACTGATACACGCGCTGACTGACTGACTGATACACGCGCTGACTGACTGACTGATAAGCGCGCTGACTGACTGACTGATACATGCACTGACTGACTGACTGATACACGCACTGACTGACTGACTGATACACGCGCTGACTGACTGACTGACTGATACACGCGCTGACTGACTGACTGATACACGCGCTGACTGACTGACTGATACATGCACTGACTGACTGACTGATACACGCGCTGACTGACTGATACACGCTCTGACTGACTGATACACGCACTGACTGACTGATACACGCACTGACTGACTGATACACGCGCTGACTGACTGACTGATACATGCACTGACTGACTGATACATGCGCTGACTGACTGACTTACACGCGCTGACTGACTGCTACACGCGCTGACTGACTGATACACGCTCTGACTGACCGATACACGCTCTGACTGATTAACGCACTGACTGACTGACTGATGCACGCACTGACTGACTGATACACGCTCTGACTGACTGATACACGCTCTGACTGATTAACGCACTGACTGACTGACTGATACACGCGCTGACTGACTGATACACGCTCTGACTGACTGATACACGCACTGACTGATTAACGCACTGACTGACTGACTGATACACGCACTGACTGACTGATACACGCTCTGACTGACTGATACACGCACTGACTGATTAAAGCACTGACTGACTGATACACGCACTGACTGATACACGCACTGACTGACTGATACACGCACTGACTGATTAACGCACTGACTGACTGAAACACGCACTGACTGACTGATACACGCACTGACTGACTGATACACGCACTGACTGACTGATACACGCACTGACTGACTGATACACGCACTGACTGACTGACTGATACACGCACTGACTGACTGACTGATACACGCACTGACTGACTGATACACGCACGGACTGATTAACGCACTGACTGACTGATACACGCACTGACTGACTGATACACGCACTGACTGACTGATACACGCACTGACTGACTGACTGATACACGCACTGACTGACTGATACACGCACTGACTGACTGACTGATACACGCACTGACTGACTGACTGATACACGCACTGACTGACTGATACACGCACTGACTGACTGATACACGCACTGACTGACTGACTGATACACGCGCTGACTGACTGATACACGCACTGACTGACTGACTGATACACGCGCTGACTGACTGATACACGCACTGACTGACTGACTGATACACGCTCTGACTGACTGATACACGCACTGACTGATACACGCACTGACTGACTGATACACGCACTGACTGATTAACGCACTGACTGACTGATACACGCACTGACTGACTGACTGATACACGCGCTGACTGACTGATACACGCACTGACTCACTGATACACGCACTGACTGACTGATATACGCACTGACTGATACACGCACTGACTGACTGATACACGCTCTGACTGACTGATACACGCACTGACTGACTGATACACGCACTGACTAACTGATACACGCACTGACTGACTGATACACGCACTGACTGACTGATACACGCACTGACTGACTGATACACGCTCTGACTGATTAACGCACTGACTGATACACGCACTGACTGACTGATACACGCACTGACTGACTGACTGATACACGCGTTGACTGACTGATACACGCACTGACTGACTGACTGATACACGCGCTGACTGACTGATACACGCGCTGACTGACTGACTGATACACGCGCTGACTGACTGACTGATACACGCACTGACTGACTGACTGATACATGCGCTGACTGACTGATACATGCGCTGACTGACTGATACACGCACTGACTGACTGATACACGCTCTGACTGACTGATACACGCACTGACTGACTGACTGATACACGCGTTGACTGACTGATACACGCACTGACTGACTGACTGATACACGCACTGACTGACTGATACACGCACTGACTGACTGACTGATACACGCACTGACTGACTGACTGATACACGCACTGACTGACTGATACATGCACTGACTGACTGATACCCGCACTGACTGACTGACTGATACACGCGCTGACTGACTGATACACGCACTGACTGACTGACTGATACACGCGCTGACTGACTGATACACGCACTGACTGACTGACTGATACACGCTCTGACTGACTGATACACGCACTGACTGATACACGCACTGACTGACTGATACACGCACTGACTGATTAACGCACTGACTGACTGACTGATACACGCACTGACTCACTGATACACGCACTGACTGACTGATATACGCACTGACTGATACACGCACTGACTGACTGATACACGCTCTGACTGACTGATACACGCACTGACTGACTGATACACGCACTGACTAACTGATACACGCACTGACTGACTGATACACGCACTGACTGACTGATACACGCACTGACTGACTGATACACGCTCTGACTGATTAACGCACTGACTGATACACGCACTGACTGACTGATACACGCACTGACTGACTGACTGATACACGCGTTGACTGACTGATACACGCACTGACTGACTGACTGATACACGCGCTGACTGACTGATACACGCGCTGACTGACTGACTGATTCACGCGCTGACTGACTGACTGATACACGCACTGACTGACTGACTGATACATGCGCTGACTGACTGATACATGCGCTGACTGACTGATACACGCACTGACTGACTGATACACGCTCTGACTGACTGACTGATACACGCACTGACTGACTGACTGACTGACTGATACACGCACTGACTGACTGACTGATACACGCACTGACTGACTGAATGATACACGCACTGACTGACTGACTGATACACGCGCTGACTGACTGATACACGCTCTGACTGACTGATACACGCACTGACTGACTGATACACGCACTGACTGACTGATACACGCACTGACTGACTGATACACGCACTGACTGACTGATACACGCACTGACTGACTGATACACGCACTGACTGACTGACTGACTGATACACGCACTGACTGACTGACTGATACACGCACTGACTGACTGATACACGCACTGACTGACTGATACACGCGCTGACTGACTGATACACGCACTGACCGACCGACTGATACACGCACTGACTGACCGACTGATACACGCGCTGACTGACTGATACACGCACTAACTGACTGACTGATACACGCACTGACTGACTGATACACGCACTGACTGACTGATACACGCACTGACTGACTGATACACGCACTGACTGACTGATATACGCACTGACTGACTGACTGATACACGCACTGACTGACTGATACACGCACTGACTGACTGATACACGCGCTGACTGACTGATACACGCACTGACTGACTGACTGATACACGCTCTGACTGACTGATACACGCACTGACTGATTAACGCACTGACTGACTGATACACGCACTGACTGATACACGCACTGACTGACTGATACACGCACTGACTGATTAACGCACTGACTGACTGATACACGCGCTGACTGACTGATACACGCTCTGACTGACTGATACACGCACTGACTGATTAACGCACTGACTGACTGATACACGCACTGACTGATACACGCTCTGACTGACTGATACACACACTGACTGATTAGCGCACTGACTGACTGATACACGCACTGACTGACTGATACACGCACTGACTGACTGACTGATACACGCACTGACTGACTGATACACGCACTGACTGACTGATACACGCACTGACTGACTGACTGATACACGCACTGACTGACTGATACACGCTCTGACTGACTGATACACGCACTGACTGATTAACGCACTGACTGACTGATACACGCACTGACTGACTGATACACGCACTGACTGACTGACTGATACACGCACTGACTGACTGATACACGCACTGACTGACTGACTGATACACGCACTGACTGACTGATACACGCTCTGACTGACTGATACACGCACTGACTGATTAACGCACTGACTGACTGATACACGCACTGACTGACTGATACACGCACTGACTGACTGACTGATACACGCACTGACTGACTGATACACGCACTGACTGACTGATACACGCACTGACTGACTGACTGACTGATACACGCGCTGACTGACTGACTGATACACGCACTGACTGACTGATACACGCACTGACTGACTGACTGATACACGCACTGACTGACCGACTGATACACGCGCTTACTGACTGATACACGCGCTGACTGACTGATACACGCGCTGACTGACTGACTGATACACGCGCTGACTGACTGACTGATACACGCGCTGACTGACTGACTGATAAGCGCGCTGACTGACTGACTGATACATGCACTGACTGACTGACTGATACACGCACTGACTGACTGACTGATACACGCGCTGACTGACTGACTGATACACGCACTGACTGATACATGCACTGACTGACTGATACACGCACTGACTGATACACGCGCTGACTGACTGATACACCCACTGACTGATACATGCACTGACTGACTGATACACACACTGACTGACTGATACACACACTGACTGACTGACTGATACACACACTGACTGACTGACTGATACACGCACTGACTGACTGACTGATACACGCACTGACTGACTGACTGATACACGCACTGACTGACTGATACACGCTCTGACTGACTGACTGATACACGCACTGACTGACTGACTGACTGATACACGCACTGACTGACTGACTGACTGATACACGCACTGACTGACTGACTGATACACGCACTGACTGACTGACTGACTGATACACGCACTGACTGACTGACTGATACACGCGCTGACTGACTGACTGATAAACGCGCTGGCTGACTGACTGATACATGCACTGACTGACTGATACACACGCTGACTGACTGATACACGCGCTGACTGACTGATACACGCACTGACTGACTGATACACGCACTGACTGACTGATACACGCACTGACTGACTGATACACGCACTGACTGACTGATACACGCACTGACTGACTGACTGACTGATACACGCGCTGACTGACTGACTGATACACGCACTGACTGACTGATACACGCGCTGACTGACTGATACACGCACTGACTGACTGACTGATACACGCACTGACTGACCGACTGATACACGCGCTTACTGACTGATACACGCGCTGACTGACTGATACATGCGCTGACTGACTGACTGATACACGCGCTGACTGACTGACTGATACACGCGCTGACTGACTGACTGATAAGCGCGCTGACTGACTGACTGATACATGCACTGACTGACTGATACACGCACTGACTGACTGACTGATACACGCGCTGACTGACTGACTGATACACGCGCTGACTGACTGACTGATACACGCGCTGACTGACTGACTGATACATGCACTGACTGACTGACTGATACACGCGCTGACTGACTGATACACGCTCTGACTGACTGATACACGCACTGACTGACTGATACACGCACTGACTGACTGATACACGCGCTGACTGACTGACTGATACATGCACTGACTGACTGATACATGCGCTGACTGACTGACTTACACGCGCTGACTGACTGCTACACGCGCTGACTGACTGATACACGCTCTGACTGACTGACTGATAAACGTGCTGACTGACTGATACACGCTCTGACTGACCGATACACGCTCTGACTGATTAACGCACTGACTGACTGACTGATACACGCACTGACTGACTGATACACGCTCTGACTGACTGATACACGCTCTGACTGATTAACGCACTGACTGACTGACTGATACACGCGCTGACTGACTGATACACGCTCTGACTGACTGATACACGCACTGACTGATTAACGCACTGACTGACTGATACACGCACTGACTGATACACGCACTGACTGACTGATACACGCTCTGACTGACTGATACACGCACTGACTGATTAACGCACTGACTGACTGAAACACGCACTGACTGACTGATACACGCACTGACTGACTGATACACGCTCTGACTGACTGACTGATAAACGTGCTGACTGACTGATACACGCTCTGACTGACCGATACACGCTCTGACTGATTAACGCACTGACTGACTGACTGATACACGCACTGACTGACTGATACACGCTCTGACTGACTGATACACGCTCTGACTGATTAACGCACTGACTGACTGACTGATACACGCGCTGACTGACTGATACACGCTCTGACTGACTGATACACGCACTGACTGATTAACGCACTGACTGACTGACTGATACACGCACTGACTGACTGATACACGCTCTGACTGACTGATACACGCACTGACTGATTAACGCACTGACTGACTGATACACGCACTGACTGATACACGCACTGACTGACTGATACACGCACTGACTGACTGATACACGCACTGACTGACTGACTGATACACGCACTGACTGACTGATACACGCACGGACTGATTAACGCACTGACTGACTGATACACGCACTGACTGACTGATACACGCACTGACTGACTGATACACGCACTGACCGACCGACTGATACACGCACTGACTGACTGACTGATACACGCACTGACTGACTGATACACGCACTGACTGACTGATACACGCACTGACTGACTGACTGATACACGCGCTGACTGACTGATACACGCACTGACTGACTGACTGATACACGCGCTGACTGACTGATACACGCACTGACTGACTGACTGATACACGCTCTGACTGACTGATACACGCACTGACTGATACACGCACTGACTGACTGATACACGCACTGACTGATTAACGCACTGACTGACTGATACACGCACTGACTGACTGACTGATACACGCGCTGACTGACTGATACACGCACTGACTCACTGATACACGCACTGACTGACTGATATACGCACTGACTGATACACGCACTGACTGACTGATACACGCTCTGACTGACTGATACACGCACTGACTGACTGATACACGCACTGACTAACTGATACACGCACTGACTGACTGATACACGCACTGACTGACTGATACACGCACTGACTGACTGATACACGCACTGACTGACTGATACACGCTCTGACTGATTAACGCACTGACTGATACACGCACTGACTGACTGATACACGCACTGACTGACTGACTGATACACGCGTTGACTGACTGATACACGCACTGACTGACTGACTGATACACGCGCTGACTGACTGATACACGCGCTGACTGACTGACTGATACACGCGCTGACTGACTGACTGATACACGCACTGACTGACTGACTGATACATGCGCTGACTGACTGATACATGCGCTGACTGACTGATACACGCACTGACTGACTGATACACGCTCTGACTGACTGACTGATACACGCACTGACTGACTGACTGACTGATACACGCACTGACTGACTGACTGACTGATACACGCACTGACTGACTGACTGATACACGCACTGACTGACTGACTGACTGATACACGCACTGACTGACTGACTGATACATGCGCTGACTGACTGATACATGCGCTGACTGACTGATACACGCGCTGACTGACTGATACACGCTCTGACTGACTGATACACGCACTGACTGACTGATACACGCACTGACTGACTGATACACGCACTGACTGACTGATACACGCACTGACTGACTGATACACGCACTGACTGACTGATACACGCACTGACTGACTGACTGACTGATACACGCACTGACTGACTGACTGATACACGCACTGACTGACTGACTGATACACGCACTGACTGACTGATACACGCACTGACTGACTGATACACGCGCTGACTGACTGATACACGCACTGACCGACCGACTGATACACGCACTGACTGACCGACTGATACACGCGCTGACTGACTGATACACGCACTGACTGACTGACTGATACACGCACTGACTGACTGATACACGCACTGACTGACTGATACACGCACTGACTGACTGATACACGCACTGACTGACTGACTGATACACGCACTGACTGACTGATACACGCACTGACTGACTGATACACGCGCTGACTGACTGATACACGCACTGACTGACTGACTGATACACGCTCTGACTGACTGATACACGCACTGACTGATTAACGCACTGACTGACTGATACACGCACTGACTGATACACGCACTGACTGACTGATACACGCACTGACTGATTAACGCACTGACTGACTGATACACGCGCTGACTGACTGATACACGCTCTGACTGACTGATACACGCACTGACAGATTAACGCACTGACTGACTGATACACGCACTGACTGACTGATACACGCACTGACTGATACACGCACTGACTGACTGATACACGCTCTGACTGACTGATACACGCACTGACTGATTAGCGCACTGACTGACTGATACACGCACTGACTGACTGATACACGCACTGACTGACTGATACACGCACTGACTGACTGATACACGCACTGACTGACTGATACACGCACTGACTGACTGATACACGCACTGACTGACTGACTGATACACGCACTGACTGACTGATTCACGCTCTGACTGACTGATACACGCACTGACTGATTAACGCACTGACTGACTGATACACGCACTGACTGACTGATACACGCACTGACTGACTGATACACGCACTGACTGACTGACTGATACACGCACTGACTGACTGATACACGCTCTGACTGACTGATACACGCACTGACTGATTAACGCACTGACTGACTGATACACGCACTGACTGACTGATACACGCACTGACTGACTGACTGATACACGCACTGACTGACTGATACACGCACTGACTGACTGATACACGCACTGACTGACTGATACACGCACTGACTGACTGACTGATACACGCACTGACTGACTGACTGATACACGCACTGACTGACTGACTGATACACGCACTGACTGACTGATACACGCACTGACTGACTGACTGATACACGCACTGACTGACTGATACACGCACTGACTGACTGACTGATACACGCGCTGACTGACTGATACACGCACTGACTGACTGACTGATACACGCTCTGACTGACTGATACACGCACTGACTGATTAACGCACTGACTGACTGATACACGCACTGACTGACTGATACACGCACTGACTGATTAACGCACTGACTGACTGATACACGCGCTGACTGACTGATACACGCACTGACTCACTGATACACGCACTGACTGACTGATACACGCACTGACTGACTGATACACGCACTGACTGATACACGCACTGACTGACTGATACACGCGCTGACTGACTGACTGATACACGCGCTGACTGACTGACTGATACACGCACTGACTGACTGACTGATACATGCACTGACTGACTGATACATGCGCTGACTGACTGATACACGCGCTGACTGACTGACTGATACACGCGCTGACTGACTGACTGATACACGCACTGACTGACTGACTGATACATGCACTGACTGACTGATACATGCGCTGACTGACTGATACACGCACTGACTGACTGATACACGCGCTGACTGACTGATACACGCACTGACTGACTGACTGATACACGCTCTGACTGACTGATACACGCACTGACTGATTAACGCACTGACTGACTGATACACGCACTGACTGACTGATACACGCACTGACTGATTAACGCACTGACTGACTGATACACGCGCTGACTGACTGATACACGCACTGACTCACTGATACACGCACTGACTGACTGATACACGCACTGACTGACTGATACACGCACTGACTGATACACGCACTGACTGACTGATACACGCGCTGACTGACTGACTGATACACGCGCTGACTGACTGACTGATACACGCACTGACTGACTGACTGATACATGCACTGACTGACTGATACATGCGCTGACTGACTGATACACGCACTGACTGACTGATACACGCTCTGACTGACTGACTGATACACGCACTGACTGACTGACTGACTGATACACGCACTGACTGACTGACTGACTGATACACGCACTGACTGACTGACTGATACACGCACTGACTGACTGACTGACTGATACACGCACTGACTGACTGACTGATACACGCGCTGACTGACTGACTGATAAACGCGCTGGCTGACTGACTGATACACGCACTGACTGACTGATACACGCGCTGACTGACTGATACACGCGCTGACTGACTGATACACGCACTGACTGACTGATACACGCACTGACTGACTGATACACGCACTGACTGACTGATACACGCACTGACTGACTGATACACGCACTGACTGACTGACTGACTGATACACGCGCTGACTGACTGACTGATACACGCACTGACTGACTGATACACGCGCTGACTGACTGATACACGCACTGACTGACTGACTGATACACGCACTGACTGACCGACTGATACACGCGCTTACTGACTGATACACGCGCTGACTGACTGATACACGCGCTGACTGACTGACTGATACACGCGCTGACTGACTGACTGATACACGCGCTGACTGACTGACTGATAAGCGCGCTGACTGACTGACTGATACATGCACTGACTGACTGACTGATACACGCACTGACTGACTGACTGATACACGCGCTGACTGACTGACTGACTGATACACGCGCTGACTGACTGACTGATACACGCGCTGACTGACTGACTGATACATGCGCTGACTGAGTGACTGATACACGCGCTGACTGACTGACTGACTGATACACGCGCTGACTGACTGACTGATAAACGCACTGACTGACTGACTGATACACGCGCTGACTGACTGACTGATACACGCACTGACTGATACATGCACTGACTGACTGATACACGCACTGACTGATACACGCGCTGACTGACTGATACACCCACTGACTGATACATGCACTGACTGACTGATACACACACTGACTGACTGATACACACACTGACTGACTGACTGATACACACACTGACTGACTGACTGATACACGCACTGACTGACTGACTGATACACGCACTGACTGACTGACTGATACATGCACTGACTGACTGATACACGCACGGACAGACTGACTGATACACGCACTGACTGACTGATATACGTACTGACTGACTGTCTGATACACGCACTGACTGACTGACTGATACACGCACTGACTGACTGATACACGCACTGACTGACTGACTGATACACGCACTGACTGACTGATACACGCACTGACTGACTGACTGATACACGCACTGACTGACTGACTGATACACGCACTGACTGACTGATACACGCACTGACTGACTGACTGATACACGCACTGACTGACTGATACACGCACTGACTGACTGATAGACGCACTGACTTATACACGCACTCACTGACTGACTGATACACGCACTGACTGACTGACTGATACACACACTGACTGACTGATACACGCACTGACTGACTGACGGATACACGCACTGACTGACTGACTGATACACTGACTGACTGACACAAGCAACGACTGACTGACTGACTGACTGACTGATACACGCACTGACTGACTGATACACACACTGACTGACTGATACACACACTGACTGACTGATACACACACTGACTGACTGATACACACACTGACTGACTGACTGATACACGCACTGACTGACTGACTGATACATGCACTGACTGACTGATACATGCACTGACTGACTGATACACAAACTGACTGACTGACTGATACACGCACTGACTGACTGACTGACTGATACACGGACGCACTGACTGACTGACTGACTGACTGATACATGCACGCACTGACTGACTGATACACGCACTGACTGACTGATACACGCACTGACTGATACACGCACTGACTGACTGATACACACACTGACTGACTGATACACACACTGACTGACTGATACACACACTGACTGACTGACTGACTGATACACGCACTGACTGACTGACTGATACACGCGCTGACTGACTGACTGATACACGCACTGACTGAGTGACTGATACATGCACTGACTGACTGATACATGCGCTGACTGACTGATACACGCACTGACTGACTGATACACGCTCTGACTGACTGACTGATACACGCACTGACTGACTGACTGATACACGCACTGACTGACTGACTGACTGATACACGCACTGACTGACTGATACACGCACTGACTGACTGATACACGCACTGACTGACTGATACACGCACTGACTGACTGACTGACTGATACACGCGCTGACTGACTGACTGATACACGCGCTGACTGACTGACTGATACACGCGCTGACTGACTGATACACGCGTTGACTGACTGATACACGCACTGACTGACTGATACACGCGCTGACTGACTGATACACGCACTGACTGACCGACTGATACACGCACTGACTGACCGACTGATACACGCGCTTACTGACTGATACACGCGCTGACTGACTGATACACGCGCTGACTGACTGACTGATACACGCGCTGACTGACTGACTGATACACGCGCTGACTGACTGACTGATACACGCGCTGACTGACTGACTGATAAGCGCACTGACTGACTGACTGATACATGCACTGACTGACTGACTGATACACGCACTGACTGACTGACTGACTGATACACGCACTGACTGACTGATACACGCACTGACTGACTGATACACGCACTGACTGACTGATACACGCACTGACTGACTGACTGACTGATACACGTACTGACTGACTGATACACGCACTGACTGACTGACTGATACACGGACGCACTGACTGACTGACTGACTGACTGATACACGCACGCACTGACTGACTGATACACGCACTGACTGACTGATTGATACACGCACTGACTGATACACGCACTGACTGACTGATACACCCACTGACTGATACATGCACTGACTGACTGATACACACACTGACTGACTGATACACACACTGACTGACTGACTGATACACGCGCTGACTGACTGACTGATACATGCACTGACTGACTGACTGATACACGCACTGACTGACTGACTGATACATGCACTGACTGACTGACTGATACACGCACTGACTGTCTGATACACGCACTGACTGACTGATACACGCACTCACTGACTGACTGATACACTGACTGACTGATACACGCACTGACTGACTGACTGATACACGCACTGACTGACTGATACACGCACTGACTGACTGATAGACGCACTGACTGATACACGCACTGACTGACTGACTGATACACGCACTGACTGACTGACTGATACACACACTGACTGACTGATACACACACTGACTGACTGATACACGCACTGACTGACTGACTGACTGATACACACACTGACTGACTGATACACGCACTGACTGACTGACTGATACACACACTGACTGACTGACTGACTGACTGATACACGCACTGACTGACTGACTGATACACTGACTGATACACGCACTGACTGACTGACTGATACACGCACTGACTGACTGATACACGCACTGACTGACTGGTACACGCACTGACTGACTGATACACGCACTGACTGATACACGCACTGACTGACTGATACACACACTGACTGACTGATACACACACTGACTGACTGATACACACACTGACTGACTGACTGACTGATACACGCACTGACTGACTGACTGATACACGCGCTGACTGACTGACTGATACACGCACTGACTGAGTGACTGATACATGCACTGACTGACTGATACATGCGCTGACTGACTGATACACGCACTGACTGACTGATATACGCTCTGACTGACTGACTGACTGATACACGCACTGACTGACTGACTGATACACGCACTGACTGACTGACTGACTGATACACGCACTGACTGACTGATACACGCACTGACTGACTGATACACGCACTGACTGACTGATACACGCACTGACTGACTGACTGACTGATACACGCGCTGACTGACTGACTGATACACGCGCTGACTGACTGACTGATACACGCGCTGACTGACTGATACACGCGTTGACTGACTGATACACGCACTGACTGACTGATACACGCGCTGACTGACTGATACACGCACTGACTGACCGACTGATACACGCACTGACTGACCGACTGATACACGCGCTTACTGACTGATACACGCGCTGACTGACTGATACACGCGCTGACTGACTGACTGATACACGCGCTGACTGACTGACTGATACAAGCGCTGACTGACTGACTGATACACGCGCTGACTGACTGACTGATAAGCGCACTGACTGACTGACTGATACATGCACTGACTGACTGACTGATACACGCACTGACTGACTGACTGACTGATACACGCACTGACTGACTGATACACGCACTGACTGACTGATACACGCACTGACTGACTGACTGACTGATACACGCGCTGACTGACTGACTGATACACGCGCTGACTGACTGACTGATACACGCGCTGACTGACTGATACACGCGTTGACTGACTGATACACGCACTGACTGACTGATACACGCGCTGACTGACTGATACACGCACTGACTGACTGACTGATACACGCACTGACTGACTGATACACTGACTGACTGATACACGCACTGACTGACTGACTGATACACGCACTGACTGACTGATACACGCACTGACTGACTGATACACACACTGACTGACTGATACACACACTGACTGACTGACTGACTGATACACGCACTGACTGACTGACTGATACACGCGCTGACTGACTGACTGATACACGCACTGACTGAGTGACTGATACATGCACTGACTGACTGATACATGCGCTGACTGACTGATACACGCACTGACTGACTGATACACGCTCTGACTGACTGATACACGCACTGACTGATACACGCGCTGACTGACTGATACACCCACTGACTGATACATGCACTTACTGACTGATACACACACTGACTGACTGACTGATACACGCACTGACTGATACATGCACTGACTGACTGATACACGCACTGACTGATACACGCGCTGACTGACTGATACACCCACTGACTGATACATGCACTTACTGACTGATACACACACTGACTGACTGACTGATACACACACTGACTGACTGACTGATACACGCACTGACTGACTGACTGATACACGCACTGACTGACTGACTGACTGACTGACTGACTGACTGATACACGCACTGACTGACTGACTGACTGATACACGGACGCACTGACTGATACACGCACTGACTGACTGACTGACTGATACACGCACTGACTGACTGACTGATACACGCACTGACTGATACACGCACTGACTGACTGAATGATACACGCACTGACTGACTGACTGATACACGCACTGACTGACTGACTGACTGATACACGCACTGACTGACTGACTGGTACATGCACTGACTGACTGACTGATACACGCACTGATACAAGGAGAGGAAGGTACAGCGCTGAGCGCGGTCTGAACAAGGGGAGGAAGGTACAACGCTGAGCGCGGTCTGAACAAGGAAAGGAAGGTACAGCACTGAGCGCAGTCTGAACAAGGGGAGGAAGGTACAGCGCTGAGCGCAGCCTGAACAAGCGGAGGAAGGTACAGCGCTGAGCGCAGTCTGAACAAGGGGAGGAAGGTACAACGCTGAGCGCGGTCTGAACAAGGGAAGGAAGGTACAGCACTGAGCGCAGTCTGAACAAGGGGAGGAAGGTACAGCGCTGAGCGCAGCCTGAACAAGCGGAGGAAGGTACAGCGCTGAGCGCAGCCTGAACAAGGAGAGGAAGGTACAGCGCTGAGCGCAGTCTGAGCAAGGGGAGGAAGGTACAGCGCTGAGCGCGGTCTGAACAAGGAGAGGAAGGTACAGCGCTGAGCGCAGTCTGAACAAGGGGAGGAAGGTACAGCGCTGATCGCGGTCTGAGCAAGGGGAGGAAGGTACAGCGCTGAGCGCAGTCTGAGCAAGGGGAGGAAGGTACAGCACTGAGCGCAGCCTGAACAAGGGGAGGAAGGTACAGCGCTGAGCGCGGTCTGAACAAGGGGAGGAAGGTACAGCGCTGAGCGCAGTCTGAGCAAGGGGAGGAAGGTACAGCGCTGAGCGCGGTCTGAACAAGGGGAGGAAGGTACAGCGCTGAGCGCGGTCTGAGCAAGGGGAGGAAGGTACAGCGCTGAGCGCAGTCTGAGCAAGGGGAGGAAGGTACAGCGCTGAGCGCAGCCTGAACAAGGGGAGGAAGGTACAGCGCTGAGCGCGGTCTGAACAAGGGGAGGAAGGTACAGCGCTGAGCGCAGTCTGAGCAAGGGGAGGAAGGTACAGCGCTGAGCGCGGTCTGAGCAAGGGGAGGAAGGTACAGCGCTGAGCGCGGTCTGAGCAAGGGGAGGAAGGTACAGCGCTGAGCGCAGCCTGAACAAGGAGAGGAAGGTACAGCGCTGAGCGCAGCCTGAACAAGGAGAGGAAGGTACAGCGCTGAGCGCAGTCTGAGCAAGGGGAGGAAGGTACAGCGCTGAGCGCGGTCTGAGCAAGGGGAGGAAGGTACAGCGCTGAGCGCAGCCTGAACAAGGAGAGGAAGGTACAGCGCTGAGCGCAGCCTGAACAAGGAGAGGAAGGTACAGCGCTGAGCGCAGTCTGAGCAAGGGGAGGAAGGTACAGCGCTGAGCGCGGTCTGAACAAGGGGAGGAAGGTACAGTGCTGAGCGCGGTCTGAGCAAGGGGAGGAAGGTACAGCGCTGAGCGCAGCCTGAACAAGGAGAGGAAGGTACAGCGCTGAGCGCAGCCTGAACAAGGGGAGGAAGGTACAGCGCTGAGCGCAGCTTGAACAAGGAGAGGAAGGTACAACGCTGAGCGCGGTCTGAACAAGGGGAGGAAGGTACAGCGCTGAGCGCAGCCTGAACAAGAGGAGGAAGGTACAGCGCTGAGCGCAGTCTGAGCAAGGGGAGGAAGGTACAGCGCTGAGCGCAGTCTTAACAAGGGGAGGAAGGTACAGCGCTGAACGCAGCCTGAACAAGGGGAGGAAGGTACAGCCCTGAGCGCGGCCTGAACAAGGGGAGGAAGGTACAGCGCTGAGCGCGGTCTGAACAAGGGGAGGAAGGTACAGCGCTGAGCGCAGTCTGAACAAGGGGAGGAAGGTACAGCGCTGAGCGCAGTCTTAACAAGGGGAGGAAGGTACAGCGCTGAGCGCAGTCTTAACAAGGGGAGGAAGGTACAGCGCTGAGCGCAGCCTGAACAAGGGGAGGAAGGTACAGCGCTGAGCGCAGCCTGAACAAGGGGAGGAAGGTACAGCGCTGAGCGCAGCCTGAACAAGGGGAGGAAGGTACAGCGCTGAGCGCAGCCTGAACAAGGGGAGGAAGGTACAGCGCTGAGCGCAGTCTTAACAAGGGGAGGAAGGTACAGCGCTGAGCGCAGTCTTAACAAGGGGAGGAAGGTACAGCGCTGAGCGCAGTCTTAACAAGGGGAGGAAGGTACAGCGCTGAGCGCAGCCTGAACAAGGGGAGGAAGGTACAGCGCTGAGCGCAGCCTGAACAAGGGGAGGAAGGTACAGCGCTGAGCGCAGTCTGAACAAGGGGAGGAAGGTACAGCGCTGAGCGCAGTCTTAACAAGGGGAGGAAGGTACAGCGCTGAGCGCAGTCTTAACAAGGGGAGGAAGGTACAGCGCTGAGCGCAGCCTGAACAAGGGGAGGAAGGTACAGCGCTGAGCGCAGCCTGAACAAGGGGAGGAAGGTACAGCGCTGAGTGCGGTCTGAACAAGGGGAGGAAAAGGTACAGCGCTGAGCGCGGCCTGAACAAGGGGAGGAAGGTACAGCGCTGAGCGCGGTCTGAACAAGGGGAGGAAGGTACAGCGCTGAGCGCAGTCTGAACAAGGGGAGGAAGGTACAGCGCTGAGCGCAGTCTTAACAAGGGGAGGAAGGTACAGCGCTGAGCGCAGTCTTAACAAGGGGAGGAAGGTACAGCGCTGAGCGCAGCCTGAACAAGGGGAGGAAGGTACAGCGCTGAGCGCAGCCTGAACAAGGGGAGGAAGGTACAGCGCTGAGCGCAGCCTGAACAAGGGGAGGAAGGTACAGCGCTGAGCGCAGCCTGAACAAGGGGAGGAAGGTACAGCGCTGAGCGCAGTCTTAACAAGGGGAGGAAGGTACAGCGCTGAGCGCAGTCTTAACAAGGGGAGGAAGGTACAGCGCTGAGCGCAGTCTTAACAAGGGGAGGAAGGTACAGCGCTGAGCGCAGCCTGAACAAGGGGAGGAAGGTACAGCGCTGAGCGCAGCCTGAACAAGGGGAGGAAGGTACAGCGCTGAGCGCAGTCTGAACAAGGGGAGGAAGGTACAGCGCTGAGCGCAGTCTTAACAAGGGGAGGAAGGTACAGCGCTGAGCGCAGTCTTAACAAGGGGAGGAAGGTACAGCGCTGAGCGCAGCCTGAACAAGGGGAGGAAGGTACAGCGCTGAGCGCAGCCTGAACAAGGGGAGGAAGGTACAGCGCTGAGTGCAGTCTGAACAAGGGGAGGAAGGTACAGCGCTGAGCGCAGTCTGAACAAGGGGAGGAAGGTACAGCGCTGAGTGCAGTCTGAACAAGGGGAGGAAGGTACAGCGCTGAGCGCAGTCTGAACAAGGGGAGGAAGGTACAGCGCTGAGTGCAGTCTGAACAAGGGGAGGAAGGTACAGCGCTGAGCGCAGTCTTAACAAGGGGAGGAAGGTACAGCGCTGAGCGCAGTCTGAGCAAGGGGAGGAAGGTACAGCGCTGAGCGCAGTCTTAACAAGGGGAGGAAGGTACAGCGCTGAGCGCAGTCTGAACAAGGGGAGGAAGGTACAGCGCTGAGCGCAGTCTGAGCAAGGGGAGGAAGGTACAGCGCTGAGCGCAGTCTTAACAAGGAGAGGAAGGTACAGCGCTGAGCGCAGCCTGAACAAGGGGAGGAAGGTACAGCGCTGAGCGCAGCCTGAACAAGGGGAGGAAGGTACAGCGCTGAGCGCAGTCTGAACAAGGGGAGGAAGGTACAGCGCTGAGCGCAGTCTTAACAAGGGGAGGAAGGTACAGCGCTGAGCGCAGCCTGAACAAGGAGAGGAAGGTACAGCGCTGAGCGCAGTCTGAGCAAGGGAGGAAGGTACAGCGCTGAGCGCGGTCTGAGCAAGGGGAGGAAGGTACAGCGCTGAGCGCAGCCTGAACAAGGAGAGGAAGGTACAGCGCTGAGCGCAGCCTGAACAAGGAGAGGAAGGTACAGCGCTGAGCGCAGTCTGAGCAAGGGGAGGAAGGTACAGCGCTGAGCGCGGTCTGAACAAGGGGAGGAAGGTACAGCGCTGAGCGCAGCCTGAACAAGGGGAGGAAGGTACAGCGCTGAGTGCAGTCTGAACAAGGGGAGGAAAAGGTACAGCGCTGAGCGCGGCCTGAACAAGGGGAGGAAGGTACAGCGCTGAGCGCGGTCTGAACAAGGGGAGGAAGGTACAGCGCTGAGCGCAGTCTGAACAAGGGGAGGAAGGTACAGCGCTGAGCGCAGTCTTAACAAGGGGAGGAAGGTACAGCGCTGAGCGCAGTCTTAACAAGGGGAGGAAGGTACAGCGCTGAGCGCAGCCTGAACAAGGGGAGGAAGGTACAGCGCTGAGCGCAGCCTGAACAAGGGGAGGAAGGTACAGCGCTGAGCGCAGCCTGAACAAGGGGAGGAAGGTACAGCGCTGAGCGCAGCCTGAACAAGGGGAGGAAGGTACAGCGCTGAGCGCAGTCTTAACAAGGGGAGGAAGGTACAGCGCTGAGCGCAGCCTGAACAAGGGGAGGAAGGTACAGCGCTGAGCGCAGCCTGAACAAGGGGAGGAAGGTACAGCGCTGAGCGCAGTCTGAACAAGGGGAGGAAGGTACAGCGCTGAGCGCAGTCTTAACAAGGGGAGGAAGGTACAGCGCTGAGCGCAGTCTTAACAAGGGGAGGAAGGTACAGCGCTGAGCGCAGCCTGAACAAGGGGAGGAAGGTACAGCGCTGAGCGCAGCCTGAACAAGGGGAGGAAGGTACAGCGCTGAGTGCAGTCTGAACAAGGGGAGGAAGGTACAGCGCTGAGCGCAGTCTGAACAAGGGGAGGAAGGTACAGCGCTGAGTGCAGTCTGAACAAGGGGAGGAAGGTACAGCGCTGAGCGCAGTCTGAACAAGGGGAGGAAGGTACAGCGCTGAGTGCAGTCTGAACAAGGGGAGGAAGGTACAGCGCTGAGCGCAGTCTTAACAAGGGGAGGAAGGTACAGCGCTGAGCGCAGTCTGAGCAAGGGGAGGAAGGTACAGCGCTGAGCGCAGTCTTAACAAGGGGAGGAAGGTACAGCGCTGAGCGCAGTCTGAACAAGGGGAGGAAGGTACAGCGCTGAGCGCAGTCTGAGCAAGGGGAGGAAGGTACAGCGCTGAGCGCAGTCTTAACAAGGAGAGGAAGGTACAGCGCTGAGCGCAGCCTGAACAAGGGGAGGAAGGTACAGCGCTGAGCGCAGCCTGAACAAGGGGAGGAAGGTACAGCGCTGAGCGCAGTCTGAACAAGGGGAGGAAGGTACAGCGCTGAGCGCAGTCTTAACAAGGGGAGGAAGGTACAGCGCTGAGCGCAGCCTGAACAAGGAGAGGAAGGTACAGCGCTGAGCGCAGTCTGAGCAAGGGAGGAAGGTACAGCGCTGAGCGCGGTCTGAGCAAGGGGAGGAAGGTACAGCGCTGAGCGCAGCCTGAACAAGGAGAGGAAGGTACAGCGCTGAGCGCAGCCTGAACAAGGAGAGGAAGGTACAGCGCTGAGCGCAGTCTGAGCAAGGGGAGGAAGGTACAGCGCTGAGCGCGGTCTGAACAAGGGGAGGAAGGTACAGTGCTGAGCGCGGTCTGAGCAAGGGGAGGAAGGTACAGCGCTGAGCGCAGCCTGAACAAGGAGAGGAAGGTACAGCGCTGAGCGCAGCCTGAACAAGGGGAGGAAGGTACAGCGCTGAGCGCAGCTTGAACAAGGAGAGGAAGGTACAACGCTGAGCGCGGTCTGAACAAGGGGAGGAAGGTACAGCGCTGAGCGCAGCCTGAACAAGAGGAGGAAGGTACAGCGCTGAGCGCAGTCTGAGCAAGGGGAGGAAGGTACAGCGCTGAGCGCAGTCTTAACAAGGGGAGGAAGGTACAGCGCTGAACGCAGCCTGAACAAGGGGAGGAAGGTACAGCGCTGAGCGCAGCCTGAACAAGGGGAGGAAGGTACAGCGCTGAGCGCGGTCTGAACAAGGGGAGGAAGGTACAGCGCTGAGCGCAGTCTGAACAAGGGGAGGAAGGTACAGCGCTGAGCGCAGTCTTAACAAGGGGAGGAAGGTACAGCGCTGAGCGCAGTCTTAACAAGGGGAGGAAGGTACAGCGCTGAGCGCAGCCTGAACAAGGGGAGGAAGGTACAGCGCTGAGCGCAGCCTGAACAAGGGGAGGAAGGTACAGCGCTGAGCGCAGAGCGCAGTCTTAACAAGGGGAGGAAGGTACAGCGCTGAGCGCAGTCTTAACAAGGGGAGGAAGGTACAGCGCTGAGCGCAGTCTTAACAAGGGGAGGAAGGTACAGCACTGAGCGCAGTCTTAACAAGGGGAGGAAGGTACAGCGCTGAGCGCAGCCTGAACAAGGGGAGGAAGGTACAGCGCTGAGCGCAGCCTGAACAAGGGGAGGAAGGTACAGCGCTGAGCGCAGCCTGAACAAGGGGAGGAAGGTACAGCGCTGAGCGCAGTCTGAACAAGGGGAGGAAGGTACAGCGCTGAGCGCAGTCTTAACAATTGGAGGAAGGTACAGCGCTGAGCGCAGTCTTAACAAGGGGAGGAAGGTACAGCGCTGAGCGCAGCCTGAACAAGGGGAGGAAGGTACAGCGCTGAGCGCAGCCTGAACAAGGGGAGGAAGTTACAGCGCTGAGTGCAGTCTGAACAAGGGGAGGAAGGTACAGCGCTGAGCACAGTCTTAACAAGGGGAGGAAGGTACAGCGCTGAGCGCAGTCTGAACAAGGGGAGGAAGGTACAGCGCTGAGTGCGGTCTGAACAAGGGGAGGAAGGTACAGCGCTGAGCGCGGTCTGAGCAAGGGGAGGAAGGTACAGCGCTGAGCGCGGTCTGAGCAAGGGGAGGAAGGTACAGCGCTGAGCGCAGCCTGAACAAGGAGAGGAAGGTACAGCGCTGAGCGCAGCCTGAACAAGGAGAGGAAGGTACAGCGCTGAGCGCAGTCTGAGCAAGGGGAGGAAGGTACAGCGCTGAGCGCGGTCTGAGCAAGGGGAGGAAGGTACAGCGCTGAGCGCAGCCTGAACAAGGAGAGGAAGGTACAGCGCTGAGCGCAGCCTGAACAAGGAGAGGAAGGTACAGCGCTGAGCGCAGTCTGAGCAAGGGGAGGAAGGTACAGCGCTGAGCGCGGTCTGAACAAGGGGAGGAAGGTACAGTGCTGAGCGCGGTCTGAGCAAGGGGAGGAAGGTACAGCGCTGAGCGCAGCCTGAACAAGGAGAGGAAGGTACAGCGCTGAGCGCAGCCTGAACAAGGGGAGGAAGGTACAGCGCTGAGCGCAGCTTGAACAAGGAGAGGAAGGTACAACGCTGAGCGCGGTCTGAACAAGGGGAGGAAGGTACAGCGCTGAGCGCAGCCTGAACAAGAGGAGGAAGGTACAGCGCTGAGCGCAGTCTTAACAAGGGGAGGAAGGTACAGCGCTGAGCGCAGTCTGAACAAGGGGAGGAAGGTACAGCGCTGAGCGCAGTCTGAGCAAGGGGAAGGAAGGTACAGCGCTGAGCGCAGTCTTAACAAGGAGAGGAAGGTACAGCGCTGAGCGCAGCCTGAACAAGGGGAGGAAGGTACAGCGCTGAGCGCAGCCTGAACAAGGGGAGGAAGGTACAGCGCTGAGCGCAGTCTGAACAAGGGGAGGAAGGTACAGCGCTGAGCGCAGTCTTAACAAGGGGAGGAAGGTACAGCGCTGAGCGCAGCCTGAACAAGGAGAGGAAGGTACAGCGCTGAGCGCAGTCTGAGCAAGGGAGGAAGGTACAGCGCTGAGCGCGGTCTGAGCAAGGGGAGGAAGGTACAGCGCTGAGCGCAGCCTGAACAAGGAGAGGAAGGTACAGCGCTGAGCGCAGCCTGAACAAGGAGAGGAAGGTACAGCGCTGAGCGCAGTCTGAGCAAGGGGAGGAAGGTACAGCGCTGAGCGCGGTCTGAACAAGGGGAGGAAGGTACAGTGCTGAGCGCGGTCTGAGCAAGGGGAGGAAGGTACAGCGCTGAGCGCAGCCTGAACAAGGAGAGGAAGGTACAGCGCTGAGCGCAGCCTGAACAAGGGGAGGAAGGTACAGCGCTGAGCGCAGCTTGAACAAGGAGAGGAAGGTACAACGCTGAGCGCGGTCTGAACAAGGGGAGGAAGGTACAGCGCTGAGCGCAGCCTGAACAAGAGGAGGAAGGTACAGCGCTGAGCGCAGTCTTAGCAAGGGGAGGAAGGTACAGCGCTGAGCGCAGTCTTAACAAGGGGAGGAAGGTACAGCGCTGAACGCAGCCTGAACAAGGGGAGGAAGGTACAGCGCTGAGCGCAGCCTGAACAAGGGGAGGAAGGTACAGCGCTGAGCGCGGTCTGAACAAGGGGAGGAAGGTACAGCGCTGAGCGCAGTCTGAACAAGGGGAGGAAGGTACAGCGCTGAGCGCAGTCTTAACAAGGGGAGGAAGGTACAGCGCTGAGCGCAGTCTTAACAAGGGGAGGAAGGTACAGCGCTGAGCGCAGCCTGAACAAGGGGAGGAAGGTACAGTGCTGAGCGCGGTCTGAGCAAGGGGAGGAAGGTACAGCGCTGAGCGCAGCCTGAACAAGGAGAGGAAGGTACAGCGCTGAGCGCAGCCTGAACAAGGGGAGGAAGGTACAGCGCTGAGCGCAGCTTGAACAAGGAGAGGAAGGTACAACGCTGAGCGCGGTCTGAACAAGGGGAGGAAGGTACAGCGCTGAGCGCAGCCTGAACAAGAGGAGGAAGGTACAGCGCTGAGCGCAGTCTGAGCAAGGGGAGGAAGGTACAGCGCTGAGCGCAGTCTTAACAAGGGGAGGAAGGTACAGCGCTGAACGCAGCCTGAACAAGGGGAGGAAGGTACAGCGCTGAGCGCAGCCTGAACAAGGGGAGGAAGGTACAGCGCTGAGCGCGGTCTGAACAAGGGGAGGAAGGTACAGCGCTGAGCGCAGTCTGAACAAGGGGAGGAAGGTACAGCGCTGAGCGCAGTCTTAACAAGGGGAGGAAGGTACAGCGCTGAGCGCAGTCTTAACAAGGGGAGGAAGGTACAGCGCTGAGCGCAGCCTGAACAAGGGGAGGAAGGTACAGCGCTGAGCGCAGCCTGAACAAGGGGAGGAAGGTACAGCGCTGAGCGCAGAGCGCAGTCTTAACAAGGGGAGGAAGGTACAGCGCTGAGCGCAGTCTTAACAAGGGGAGGAAGGTACAGCGCTGAGCGCAGTCTTAACAAGGGGAGGAAGGTACAGCACTGAGCGCAGTCTTAACAAGGGGAGGAAGGTACAGCGCTGAGCGCAGCCTGAACAAGGGGAGGAAGGTACAGCGCTGAGCGCAGCCTGAACAAGGGGAGGAAGGTACAGCGCTGAGCGCAGCCTGAACAAGGGGAGGAAGGTACAGCGCTGAGCGCAGTCTGAACAAGGGGAGGAAGGTACAGCGCTGAGCGCAGCCTGAACAAGGGGAGGAAGGTACAGCGCTGAGCGCAGCCTGAACAAGGGGAGGAAGGTACAGCGCTGAGCGCAGTCTTAACAAGGGGAGGAAGGTACAGCGCTGAGCGCAGTCTGAACAAGGGGAGGAAGGTACAGCGCTGAGTGCGGTCTGAACAAGGGGAGGAAGGTACAGCGCTGAGCGCGGTCTGAGCAAGGGGAGGAAGGTACAGCGCTGAGCGCGGTCTGAGCAAGGGGAGGAAGGTACAGCGCTGAGCGCAGCCTGAACAAGGAGAGGAAGGTACAGCGCTGAGCGCAGCCTGAACAAGGAGAGGAAGGTACAGCGCTGAGCGCAGTCTGAGCAAGGGGAGGAAGGTACAGCGCTGAGCGCGGTCTGAGCAAGGGGAGGAAGGTACAGCGCTGAGCGCAGCCTGAACAAGGAGAGGAAGGTACAGCGCTGAGCGCAGCCTGAACAAGGAGAGGAAGGTACAGCGCTGAGCGCAGTCTGAGCAAGGGGAGGAAGGTACAGCGCTGAGCGCGGTCTGAACAAGGGGAGGAAGGTACAGTGCTGAGCGCGGTCTGAGCAAGGGGAGGAAGGTACAGCGCTGAGCGCAGCCTGAACAAGGAGAGGAAGGTACAGCGCTGAGCGCAGCCTGAACAAGGGGAGGAAGGTACAGCGCTGAGCGCAGCTTGAACAAGGAGAGGAAGGTACAACGCTGAGCGCGGTCTGAACAAGGGGAGGAAGGTACAGCGCTGAGCGCAGCCTGAACAAGAGGAGGAAAGTACAGCGCTGAGCGCAGTCTTAACAAGGGGAGGAAGGTACAGCGCTGAGCGCAGTCTGAACAAGGGGAGGAAGGTACAGCGCTGAGCGCAGTCTGAGCAAGGGGAGGAAGGTACAGCGCTGAGCGCAGTCTTAACAAGGAGAGGAAGGTACAGCGCTGAGCGCAGCCTGAACAAGGGGAGGAAGGTACAGCGCTGAGCGCAGCCTGAACAAGGGGAGGAAGGTACAGCGCTGAGCGCAGTCTGAACAAGGGGAGGAAGGTACAGCGCTGAGCGCAGTCTTAACAAGGGGAGGAAGGTACAGCGCTGAGCGCAGCCTGAACAAGGAGAGGAAGGTACAGCGCTGAGCGCAGTCTGAGCAAGGGAGGAAGGTACAGCGCTGAGCGCGGTCTGAGCAAGGGGAGGAAGGTACAGCGCTGAGCGCAGCCTGAACAAGGAGAGGAAGGTACAGCGCTGAGCGCAGCCTGAACAAGGAGAGGAAGGTACAGCGCTGAGCGCAGTCTGAGCAAGGGGAGGAAGGTACAGCGCTGAGCGCGGTCTGAACAAGGGGAGGAAGGTACAGTGCTGAGCGCGGTCTGAGCAAGGGGAGGAAGGTACAGCGCTGAGCGCAGCCTGAACAAGGAGAGGAAGGTACAGCGCTGAGCGCAGCCTGAACAAGGGGAGGAAGGTACAGCGCTGAGCGCAGCTTGAACAAGGAGAGGAAGGTACAACGCTGAGCGCGGTCTGAACAAGGGGAGGAAGGTACAGCGCTGAGCGCAGCCTGAACAAGAGGAGGAAGGTACAGCGCTGAGCGCAGTCTGAGCAAGGGGAGGAAGGTACAGCGCTGAGCGCAGTCTTAACAAGGGGAGGAAGGTACAGCGCTGAACGCAGCCTGAACAAGGGGAGGAAGGTACAGCGCTGAGCGCAGCCTGAACAAGGGGAGGAAGGTACAGCGCTGAGCGCGGTCTGAACAAGGGGAGGAAGGTACAGCGCTGAGCGCGGTCTGAACAAGGGGAGGAAGGTACAGCGCTGAGCGCAGTCTGAACAAGGGGAGGAAGGTACAGCGCTGAGCGCAGTCTTAACAAGGGGAGGAAGGTACAGCGCTGAGCGCAGTCTTCACAAGGGGAGGAAGGTACAGCGCTGAGCGCAGCCTGAACAAGGGGAGGAAGGTACAGCGCTGAGCGCAGCCTGAACAAGGGGAGGAAGGTACAGCGCTGAGCGCAGCCTGAACAAGGGGAGGAAGGTACAGCGCTGAGCGCAGTCTTAACAAGGGGAGGAAGGTACAGCGCTGAGCGCAGTCTTAACAAGGGGAGGAAGGTACAGCGCTGAGCGCAGTCTTAACAAGGGGAGGAAGGTACAGCGCTGAGCGCAGTCTTAACAAGGGGAGGAAGGTACAGCGCTGAGCGCAGCCTGAACAAGGGGAGGAAGGTACAGCGCTGAGCGCAGCCTGAACAAGGGGAGGAAGGTACAGCGCTGAGCGCAGCCTGAACAAGGGGAGGAAGGTACAGCGCTGAGCGCAGTCTGAACAAGGGGAGGAAGGTACAGCGCTGAGCGCAGTCTTAACAATTGGAGGAAGGTACAGCGCTGAGCGCAGTCTTAACAAGGGGAGGAAGGTACAGCGCTGAGCGCAGCCTGAACAAGGGGAGGAAGGTACAGCGCTGAGCGCAGCCTGAACAAGGGGAGGAAGGTACAGCGCTAAGCGCAGTCTGAACAAGGGGAGGAAGGTACAGCGCTGAGCGCAGTCTTAACAAGGGGAGGAAGGTACAGCGCTGAGCGCAGTCTGAACAAGGGGAGGAAGGTACAGCGCTGAGTGCGGTCTGAACAAGGGGAGGAAGGTACAGCGCTGAGCGCGGTCTGAGCAAGGGGAGGAAGGTACAGCGCTGAGCGCGGTCTGAGCAAGGGGAGGAAGGTACAGCGCTGAGCGCGGTCTGAGCAAGGGGAGGAAGGTACAGCGCTGAGCGCAGCCTGAACAAGGAGAGGAAGGTACAGCGCTGAGCGCAGCCTGAACAAGGAGAGGAAGGTACAGCGCTGAGCGCAGTCTGAGCAAGGGGAGGAAGGTACAGCGCTGAGCGCGGTCTGAGCAAGGGGAGGAAGGTACAGCGCTGAGCGCAGCCTGAACAAGGAGAGGAAGGTACAGCGCTGAGCGCAGCCTGAACAAGGAGAGGAAGGTACAGCGCTGAGCGCAGTCTGAGCAAGGGGAGGAAGGTACAGCGCTGAGCGCGGTCTGAACAAGGGGAGGAAGGTACAGTGCTGAGCGCGGTCTGAGCAAGGGGAGGAAGGTACAGCGCTGAGCGCAGCCTGAACAAGGAGAGGAAGGTACAGCGCTGAGCGCAGCCTGAACAAGGGGAGGAAGGTACAGCGCTGAGCGCAGCTTGAACAAGGAGAGGAAGGTACAACGCTGAGCGCGGTCTGAACAAGGGGAGGAAGGTACAGCGCTGAGCGCAGTCTGAGCAAGGGGAGGAAGGTACAGCGCTGAGCGCAGTCTTAACAAGGGGAGGAAGGTACAGCGCTGAACGCAGCCTGAACAAGGGGAGGAAGGTACAGCGCTGAGCGCAGCCTGAACAAGGGGAGGAAGGTACAGCGCTGAGCGCGGTCTGAACAAGGGGAGGAAGGTACAGCGCTGAGCGCAGCCTGAACAAGGGGAGGAAGGTACAGCGCTGAGCGCGGTCTGAACAAGGGGAGGAAGGTACAGCGCTGAGCGCAGTCTGAACAAGGGGAGGAAGGTACAGCGCTGAGCGCAGTCTTAACAAGGGGAGGAAGGTACAGCGCTGAGCGCAGTCTTAACAAGGGGAGGAAGGTACAGCGCTGAGCGCAGCCTGAACAAGGGGAGGAAGGTACAGCGCTGAGCGCAGCCTGAACAAGGGGAGGAAGGTACAGCGCTGAGTGCAGTCTGAACAAGGGGAGGAAGGTACAGCGCTGAGCGCAGTCTTAACAAGGGGAGGAAGGTACAGCGCTGAGCGCAGTCTGAACAAGGGGAGGAAGGTACAGCGCTGAGTGCGGTCTGAACAAGGGGAGGAAGGTACAGCGCTGAGCGCGGTCTGAGCAAGGGGAGGAAGGTACAGCGCTGAGCGCAGCCTGAACAAGGAGAGGAAGGTACAGCGCTGAGCGCAGCCTGAACAAGGAGAGGAAGGTACAGCGCTGAGCGCAGTCTGAGCAAGGGGAGGAAGGTACAGCGCTGAGCGCGGTCTGAGCAAGGGGAGGAAGGTACAGCGCTGAGCGCAGCCTGAACAAGGAGAGGAAGGTACAGCGCTGAGCGCAGCCTGAACAAGGAGAGGAAGGTACAGCGCTGAGCGCAGTCTGAGCAAGGGGAGGAAGGTACAGCGCTGAGCGCGGTCTGAACAAGGGGAGGAAGGTACAGTGCTGAGCGCGGTCTGAGCAAGGGGAGGAAGGTACAGCGCTGAGCGCAGCCTGAACAAGGAGAGGAAGGTACAGCGCTGAGCGCAGCCTGAACAAGGGGAGGAAGGTACAGCGCTGAGCGCAGCTTGAACAAGGAGAGGAAGGTACAACGCTGAGCGCGGTCTGAACAAGGGGAGGAAGGTACAGCGCTGAGCGCAGCCTGAACAAGAGGAGGAAGGTACAGCGCTGAGCGCAGTCTTAACAAGGGGAGGAAGGTACAGCGCTGAGCGCAGTCTGAACAAGGGGAGGAAGGTACAGCGCTGAGCGCAGTCTGAGCAAGGGGAGGAAGGTACAGCGCTGAGCGCAGTCTTAACAAGGAGAGGAAGGTACAGCGCTGAGCGCAGCCTGAACAAGGGGAGGAAGGTACAGCGCTGAGCGCAGCCTGAACAAGGGGAGGAAGGTACAGCGCTGAGCGCAGTCTGAACAAGGGGAGGAAGGTACAGCGCTGAGCGCAGTCTTAACAAGGGGAGGAAGGTACAGCGCTGAGCGCAGCCTGAACAAGGAGAGGAAGGTACAGCGCTGAGCGCAGTCTGAGCAAGGGAGGAAGGTACAGCGCTGAGCGCGGTCTGAGCAAGGGGAGGAAGGTACAGCGCTGAGCGCAGCCTGAACAAGGAGAGGAAGGTACAGCGCTGAGCGCAGCCTGAACAAGGAGAGGAAGGTACAGCGCTGAGCGCAGTCTGAGCAAGGGGAGGAAGGTACAGCGCTGAGCGCGGTCTGAACAAGGGGAGGAAGGTACAGTGCTGAGCGCGGTCTGAGCAAGGGGAGGAAGGTACAGCGCTGAGCGCAGCCTGAACAAGAGAGGAAGGTACAGCGCTGAGCGCAGCCTGAACAAGGGGAGGAAGGTACAGCGCTGAGCGCAGCTTGAACAAGGAGAGGAAGGTACAACGCTGAGCGCGGTCTGAACAAGGGGAGGAAGGTACAGCGCTGAGCGCAGCCTGAACAAGAGGAGGAAGGTACAGCGCTGAGCGCAGTCTGAGCAAGGGGAGGAAGGTACAGCGCTGAGCGCAGTCTTAACAAGGGGAGGAAGGTACAGCGCTGAACGCAGCCTGAACAAGGGGAGGAAGGTACAGCGCTGAGCGCAGCCTGAACAAGGGGAGGAAGGTACAGCGCTGAGCGCGGTCTGAACAAGGGGAGGAAGGTACAGCGCTGAGCGCAGTCTGAACAAGGGGAGGAAGGTACAGCGCTGAGCGCAGTCTTAACAAGGGGAGGAAGGTACAGCGCTGAGCGCAGTCTTAACAAGGGGAGGAAGGTACAGCGCTGAGCGCAGCCTGAACAAGGGGAGGAAGGTACAGCGCTGAGCGCAGCCTGAACAATGGGAGGAAGGTACAGCGCTGAGCGCAGCCTGAACAAGGGGAGGAAGGTACAGCGCTGAGCGCAGTCTTAACAAGGGGAGGAAGGTACAGCGCTGAGCGCAGTCTTAACAAGGGGAGGAAGGTACAGCGCTGAGCGCAGTCTTAACAAGGGGAGGAAGGTACAGCGCTGAGCGCAGTCTTAACAAGGGGAGGAAGGTACAGCGCTGAGCGCAGCCTGAACAAGGGGAGGAAGGTACAGCGCTGAGCGCAGCCTGAACAAGGGGAGGAAGGTACAGCGCTGAGCGCAGCCTGAACAAGGGGAGGAAGGTACAGCGCTGAGCGCAGTCTGAACAAGGGGAGGAAGGTACAGCGCTGAGCGCAGTCTTAACAATTGGAGGAAGGTACAGCGCTGAGCGCAGTCTTAACAAGGGGAGGAAGGTACAGCGCTGAGCGCAGCCTGAACAAGGGGAGGAAGGTACAGCGCTGAGCGCAGCCTGAACAAGGGGAGGAAGGTACAGCGCTGAGTGCAGTCTGAACAAGGGGAGGAAGGTACAGCGCTGAGCGCAGTCTTAACAAGGGGAGGAAGGTACAGCGCTGAGCGCAGTCTGAACAAGGGGAGGAAGGTACAGCGCTGAGTGCGGTCTGAACAAGGGGAGGAAGGTACAGCGCTGAGCGCGGTCTGAGCAAGGGGAGGAAGGTACAGCGCTGAGCGCGGTCTGAGCAAGGGGAGGAAGGTACAGCGCTGAGCGCAGCCTGAACAAGGAGAGGAAGGTACAGCGCTGAGCGCAGCCTGAACAAGGAGAGGAAGGTACAGCGCTGAGCGCAGTCTGAGCAAGGGGAGGAAGGTACAGCGCTGAGCGCGGTCTGAGCAAGGGGAGGAAGGTACAGCGCTGAGCGCAGCCTGAACAAGGAGAGGAAGGTACAGCGCTGAGCGCAGCCTGAACAAGGAGAGGAAGGTACAGCGCTGAGCGCAGTCTGAGCAAGGGGAGGAAGGTACAGCGCTGAGCGCGGTCTGAACAAGGGGAGGAAGGTACAGTGCTGAGCGCGGTCTGAGCAAGGGGAGGAAGGTACAGCGCTGAGCGCAGCCTGAACAAGGAGAGGAAGGTACAGCGCTGAGCGCAGCCTGAACAAGGGGAGGAAGGTACAGCGCTGAGCGCAGCTTGAACAAGGAGAGGAAGGTACAACGCTGAGCGCGGTCTGAACAAGGGGAGGAAGGTACAGCGCTGAGCGCAGCCTGAACAAGAGGAGGAAGGTACAGCGCTGAGCGCAGTCTGAGCAAGGGGAGGAAGGTACAGCGCTGAGCGCAGTCTTAACAAGGGGAGGAAGGTACAGCGCTGAACGCAGCCTGAACAAGGGGAGGAAGGTACAGCGCTGAGCGCAGTCTTAACAAGGGGAGGAAGGTACAGCGCTGAGCGCAGTCTTAACAAGGGGAGGAAGGTACAGCGCTGAGCGCAGCCTGAACAAGGGGAGGAAGGTACAGCGCTGAGCGCAGCCTGAACAAGGGGAGGAAGGTACAGCGCTGAGCGCAGTCTGAACAAGGGGAGGAAGGTACAGCGCTGAGCGCAGTCTTAACAAGGGGAGGAAGGTACAGCGCTGAGCGCAGTCTTAACAAGGGGAGGAAGGTACAGCGCTGAGCGCAGCCTGAACAAGGGGAGGAAGGTACAGCGCTGAGCGCAGCCTGAACAAGGGGAGGAAGGTACAGCGCTGAGCGCAGTCTGAACAAGGGGAGGAAGGTACAGCGCTGAGCGCAGTCTTAACAAGGGGAGGAAGGTACAGCGCTGAGCGCAGTCTTAACAAGGGGAGGAAGGTACAGCGCTGAGCGCAGCCTGAACAAGGGGAGGAAGGTACAGCGCTGAGCGCAGCCTGAACAAGGGGAGGAAGGTACAGCGCTGAGTGCAGTCTGAACAAGGGGAGGAAGGTACAGCGCTGAGCGCAGTCTTAACAAGGGGAGGAAGGTACAGCGCTGAGCGCAGCCTGAACAAGGGGAGGAAGGTACAGCGCTGAGTGCAGTCTGAACAAGGGGAGGAAGGTACAGCGCTGAGCGCAGTCTTAACAAGGGGAGGAAGGTACAGCGCTGAGCGCAGTCTTAACAAGGGGAGGAAGGTACAGCACTGAGCGCAGTCTTAACAAGGGGAGGAAGGTACAGCGCTGAGCGCAGCCTGAACAAGGGGAGGAAGGTACAGCGCTGAGCGCAGCCTGAACAAGGGGAGGAAGGTACAGCGCTGAGCGCAGCCTGAACAAGGGGAGGAAGGTACAGCGCTGAGCGCAGTCTGAACAAGGGGAGGAAGGTACAGCGCTGAGCGCAGTCTTAACAATTGGAGGAAGGTACAGCGCTGAGCGCAGTCTTAACAAGGGGAGGAAGGTACAGCGCTGAGCGCAGCCTGAACAAGGGGAGGAAGGTACAGCGCTGAGCGCAGCCTGAACAAGGGGAGGAAGGTACAGCGCTGAGTGCAGTCTGAACAAGGGGAGGAAGGTACAGCGCTGAGCGCAGTCTTAACAAGGGGAGGAAGGTACAGCGCTGAGCGCAGTCTGAACAAGGGGAGGAAGGTACAGCGCTGAGTGCGGTCTGAACAAGGGGAGGAAGGTACAGCGCTGAGCGCGGTCTGAGCAAGGGGAGGAAGGTACAGCGCTGAGCGCGGTCTGAGCAAGGGGAGGAAGGTACAGCGCTGAGCGCAGCCTGAACAAGGAGAGGAAGGTACAGCGCTGAGCGCAGCCTGAACAAGGAGAGGAAGGTACAGCGCTGAGCGCAGTCTGAACAAGGGGAGGAAGGTACAGCGCTGAGCGCAGTCTGAGCAAGGGGAGGAAGGTACAGCGCTGAGCGCAGTCTTAACAAGGAGAGGAAGGTACAGCGCTGAGCGCAGCCTGAACAAGGGGAGGAAGGTACAGCGCTGAGCGCAGCCTGAACAAGGGGAGGAAGGTACAGCGCTGAGCGCAGTCTGAACAAGGGGAGGAAGGTACAGCGCTGAGCGCAGTCTTAACAAGGGGAGGAAGGTACAGCGCTGAGCGCAACCTGAACAAGGAGAGGAAGGTACAGCGCTGAGCGCAGTCTGAGCAAGGGAGGAAGGTACAGCGCTGAGCGCGGTCTGAGCAAGGGGAGGAAGGTACAGCGCTGAGCGCAGCCTGAACAAGGAGAGGAAGGTACAGCGCTGAGCGCAGCCTGAACAAGGAGAGGAAGGTACAGCGCTGAGCGCAGTCTGAGCAAGGGGAGGAAGGTACAGCGCTGAGCGCGGTCTGAACAAGGGGAGGAAGGTACAGTGCTGAGCGCGGTCTGAGCAAGGGGAGGAAGGTACAGCGCTGAGCGCAGCCTGAACAAGGAGAGGAAGGTACAGCGCTGAGCGCAGCCTGAACAAGGGGAGGAAGGTACAGCGCTGAGCGCAGCTTGAACAAGGAGAGGAAGGTACAACGCTGAGCGCGGTCTGAACAAGGGGAGGAAGGTACAGCGCTGAGCGCAGCCTGAACAAGAGGAGGAAGGTACAGCGCTGAGCGCAGTCTTAACAAGGGGAGGAAGGTACAGCGCTGAGCGCAGTCTGAACAAGGGGAGGAAGGTACAGCGCTGAGCGCAGTCTGAGCAAGGGGAGGAAGGTACAGCGCTGAGCGCAGTCTTAACAAGGAGAGGAAGGTACAGCGCTGAGCGCAGCCTGAACAAGGGGAGGAAGGTACAGCGCTGAGCGCAGCCTGAACAAGGGGAGGAAGGTACAGCGCTGAGCGCAGTCTGAACAAGGGGAGGAAGGTACAGCGCTGAGCGCAGTCTTAACAAGGGGAGGAAGGTACAGCGCTGAGCGCAGCCTGAACAAGGAGAGGAAGGTACAGCGCTGAGCGCAGTCTGAGCAAGGGAGGAAGGTACAGCGCTGAGCGCGGTCTGAGCAAGGGGAGGAAGGTACAGCGCTGAGCGCAGCCTGAACAAGGAGAGGAAGGTACAGCGCTGAGCGCAGCCTGAACAAGGAGAGGAAGGTACAGCGCTGAGCGCAGTCTGAGCAAGGGGAGGAAGGTACAGCGCTGAGCGCGGTCTGAACAAGGGGAGGAAGGTACAGTGCTGAGCGCGGTCTGAGCAAGGGGAGGAAGGTACAGCGCTGAGCGCAGCCTGAACAAGGAGAGGAAGGTACAGCGCTGAGCGCAGCCTGAACAAGGGGAGGAAGGTACAGCGCTGAGCGCAGCTTGAACAAGGAGAGGAAGGTACAACGCTGAGCGCGGTCTGAACAAGGGGAGGAAGGTACAGCGCTGAGCGCAGCCTGAACAAGAGGAGGAAGGTACAGCGCTGAGCGCAGTCTGAGCAAGGGGAGGAAGGTACAGCGCTGAGCGCAGTCTTAACAAGGGGAGGAAGGTACAGCGCTGAACGCAGCCTGAACAAGGGGAGGAAGGTACAGCGCTGAGCGCAGCCTGAACAAGGGGAGGAAGGTACAGCGCTGAGCGCGGTCTGAACAAGGGGAGGAAGGTACAGCGCTGAGCGCAGTCTGAACAAGGGGAGGAAGGTACAGCGCTGAGCGCAGTCTTAACAAGGGGAGGAAGGTACAGCGCTGAGCGCAGTCTTAACAAGGGGAGGAAGGTACAGCGCTGAGCGCAGCCTGAACAAGGGGAGGAAGGTACAGTGCTGAGCGCGGTCTGAGCAAGGGGAGGAAGGTACAGCGCTGAGCGCAGCCTGAACAAGGAGAGGAAGGTACAGCGCTGAGCGCAGCCTGAACAAGGGGAGGAAGGTACAGCGCTGAGCGCAGCTTGAACAAGGAGAGGAAGGTACAACGCTGAGCGCGGTCTGAACAAGGGGAGGAAGGTACAGCGCTGAGCGCAGCCTGAACAAGAGGAGGAAGGTACAGCGCTGAGCGCAGCCTGAACAAGAGGAGGAAGGTACAGCGCTGAGCGCAGTCTTAACAAGGAGAGGAAGGTACAGCGCTGAGCGCAGCCTGAACAAGGGGAGGAAGGTACAGCGCTGAGCGCAGCCTGAACAAGGGGAGGAAGGTACAGCGCTGAGCGCAGTCTGAACAAGGGGAGGAAGGTACAGCGCTGAGCGCAGTCTTAACAAGGGGAGGAAGGTACAGCGCTGAGCGCAGCCTGAACAAGGAGAGGAAGGTACAGCGCTGAGCGCAGTCTGAGCAAGGGAGGAAGGTACAGCGCTGAGCGCGGTCTGAGCAAGGGGAGGAAGGTACAGCGCTGAGCGCAGCCTGAACAAGGAGAGGAAGGTACAGCGCTGAGCGCAGCCTGAACAAGGAGAGGAAGGTACAGCGCTGAGCGCAGTCTGAGCAAGGGGAGGAAGGTACAGCGCTGAGCGCGGTCTGAACAAGGGGAGGAAGGTACAGTGCTGAGCGCGGTCTGAGCAAGGGGAGGAAGGTACAGCGCTGAGCGCAGCCTGAACAAGGAGAGGAAGGTACAGCGCTGAGCGCAGCCTGAACAAGGGGAGGAAGGTACAGCGCTGAGCGCAGCTTGAACAAGGAGAGGAAGGTACAACGCTGAGCGCGGTCTGAACAAGGGGAGGAAGGTACAGCGCTGAGCGCAGCCTGAACAAGAGGAGGAAGGTACAGCGCTGAGCGCAGTCTGAGCAAGGGGAGGAAGGTACAGCGCTGAGCGCAGTCTTAACAAGGGGAGGAAGGTACAGCGCTGAACGCAGCCTGAACAAGGGGAGGAAGGTACAGCGCTGAGCGCAGCCTGAACAAGGGGAGGAAGGTACAGCGCTGAGCGCGGTCTGAACAAGGGGAGGAAGGTACAGCGCTGAGCGCAGTCTGAACAAGGGGAGGAAGGTACAGCGCTGAGCGCAGTCTTAACAAGGGGAGGAAGGTACAGCGCTGAGCGCAGTCTTAACAAGGGGAGGAAGGTACAGCGCTGAGCGCAGCCTGAACAAGGGGAGGAAGGTACAGCGCTGAGCGCAGCCTGAACAAGGGGAGGAAGGTACAGCGCTGAGCGCAGCCTGAACAAGGGGAGGAAGGTACAGCGCTGAGCGCAGTCTTAACAAGGGGAGGAAGGTACAGCGCTGAGCGCAGTCTTAACAAGGGGAGGAAGGTACAGCGCTGAGCGCAGTCTTAACAAGGGGAGGAAGGTACAGCGCTGAGCGCAGTCTTAACAAGGGGAGGAAGGTACAGCGCTGAGCGCAGCCTGAACAAGGGGAGGAAGGTACAGCGCTGAGCGCAGCCTGAACAAGGGGAGGAAGGTACAGCGCTGAGCGCAGCCTGAACAAGGGGAGGAAGGTACAGCGCTGAGCGCAGTCTGAACAAGGGGAGGAAGGTACAGCGCTGAGCGCAGTCTTAACAATTGGAGGAAGGTACAGCGCTGAGCGCAGTCTTAACAAGGGGAGGAAGGTACAGCGCTGAGCGCAGCCTGAACAAGGGGAGGAAGGTACAGCGCTGAGCGCAGCCTGAACAAGGGGAGGAAGGTACAGCGCTGAGTGCAGTCTGAACAAGGGGAGGAAGGTACAGCGCTGAGCGCAGTCTTAACAAGGGGAGGAAGGTACAGCGCTGAGCGCAGTCTGAACAAGGGGAGGAAGGTACAGCGCTGAGTGCGGTCTGAACAAGGGGAGGAAGGTACAGCGCTGAGCGCGGTCTGAGCAAGGGGAGGAAGGTACAGCGCTGAGCGCGGTCTGAGCAAGGGGAGGAAGGTACAGCGCTGAGCGCAGCCTGAACAAGGAGAGGAAGGTACAGCGCTGAGCGCAGCCTGAACAAGGAGAGGAAGGTACAGCGCTGAGCGCAGTCTGAGCAAGGGGAGGAAGGTACAGCGCTGAGCGCGGTCTGAGCAAGGGGAGGAAGGTACAGCGCTGAGCGCAGCCTGAACAAGGAGAGGAAGGTACAGCGCTGAGCGCAGCCTGAACAAGGAGAGGAAGGTACAGCGCTGAGCGCAGTCTGAGCAAGGGGAGGAAGGTACAGCGCTGAGCGCGGTCTGAACAAGGGGAGGAAGGTACAGTGCTGAGCGCGGTCTGAGCAAGGGGAGGAAGGTACAGCGCTGAGCGCAGCCTGAACAAGGAGAGGAAGGTACAGCGCTGAGCGCAGCCTGAACAAGGGGAGGAAGGTACAGCGCTGAGCGCAGCTTGAACAAGGAGAGGAAGGTACAACGCTGAGCGCGGTCTGAACAAGGGGAGGAAGGTACAGCGCTGAGCTCAGCCTGAACAAGAGGAGGAAGGTACAGCGCTGAGCGCAGTCTGAGCAAGGGGAGGAAGGTACAGCGCTGAGCGCAGTCTTAACAAGGGGAGGAAGGTACAGCGCTGAACGCAGCCTGAACAAGGGGAGGAAGGTACAGCGCTGAGCGCAGCCTGAACAAGGGGAGGAAGGTACAGCGCTGAGCGCGGTCTGAACAAGGGGAGGAAGGTACAGCGCTGAGCGCAGTCTGAACAAGGGGAGGAAGGTACAGCGCTGAGCGCAGTCTTAACAAGGGGAGGAAGGTACAGCGCTGAGCGCAGTCTTAACAAGGGGAGGAAGGTACAGCGCTGAGCGCAGCCTGAACAAGGGGAGGAAGGTACAGCGCTGAGCGCAGCCTGAACAAGGGGAGGAAGGTACAGCGCTGAGCGCAGTCTGAACAAGGGGAGGAAGGTACAGCGCTGAGCGCAGTCTTAACAAGGGGAGGAAGGTACAGCGCTGAGCGCAGTCTTAACAAGGGGAGGAAGGTACAGCGCTGAGCGCAGCCTGAACAAGGGGAGGAAGGTACAGCGCTGAGCGCAGCCTGAACAAGGGGAGGAAGGTACAGCGCTGAGCGCAGTCTGAACAAGGGGAGGAAGGTACAGCGCTGAGCGCAGTCTTAACAAGGGGAGGAAGGTACAGCGCTGAGCGCAGTCTTAACAAGGGGAGGAAGGTACAGCGCTGAGCGCAGCCTGAACAAGGGGAGGAAGGTACAGCGCTGAGCGCAGCCTGAACAAGGGGAGGAAGGTACAGCGCTGAGTGCAGTCTGAACAAGGGGAGGAAGGTACAGCGCTGAGCGCAGTCTTAACAAGGGGAGGAAGGTACAGCGCTGAGCGCAGCCTGAACAAGGGGAGGAAGGTACAGCGCTGAGTGCAGTCTGAACAAGGGGAGGAAGGTACAGCGCTGAGCGCAGTCTTAACAAGGGGAGGAAGGTACAGCGCTGAGCGCAGTCTGAGCAAGGGGAGGAAGGTACAGCGCTGAGCGCAGTCTTAACAAGGGGAGGAAGGTACAGCGCTGAGCGCAGTCTGAACAAGGGGAGGAAGGTACAGCGCTGAGCGCAGTCTGAGCAAGGGGAGGAAGGTACAGCGCTGAGCGCAGTCTTAACAAGGAGAGGAAGGTACAGCGCTGAGCGCAGTCTGAACAAGGGGAGGAAGGTACAGCGCTGAGCGCAGCCTGAACAAGGGGAGGAAGGTACAGCGCTGAGCGCAGTCTTAACAAGGGGAGGAATGTACAGCGCTGAACGCAGCCTTAACAAGGGGAGGAAGGTACAGCGCTGAGCGCAGCCTGAACAAGGGGAGGAAGGTACAGCGCTGAGCGCAGCCTGAACAAGGGGAGGAAGGTACAGCGCTGAGCGCAGCCTGAACAAGGGGAGGAAGGTACAGCGCTGAGCGCAGTCTGAGCAAGGGGAGGAAGGTACAGCGCTGAGCGCAGTCTTAACAAGGGGAGGAAGGTACAGCGCTGAGCGCAGTCTGAACAAGGGGAGGAAGGTACAGCGCTGAGCGCAGCCTGAACAAGGGGAGGAAGGTACAGCGCTGAGCGCAGTCTGAACAAGGGGAGGAAGGTACAGCGCTGAGCGCAGTCTTAACAAGGGGAGGAAGGTACAGCGCTGAGCGCAGCCTGAACAAGGGGAGGAAGGTACAGCGCTGAGCGCAGCCTGAACAAGGGGAGGAAGGTACAGCGCTGAGCGCAGTCTGAGCAAGGGGAGGAAGGTACAGCGCTGAGCGCAGTCTTAACAAGGAGAGGAAGGTACAGCGCTGAGCGCAGTCTGAACAAGGGGAGGAAGGTACAGCGCTGAGCGCAGCCTGAACAAGGGGAGGAAGGTACAGCGCTGAGCGCAGTCTTAACAAGGGGAGGAATGTACAGCGCTGAGCGCAGCCTGAACAAGGGGAGGAAGGTACAGCGCTGAGCACAGCCTGAACAAGGGGAGGAAGGTACAGCGCTGAGCGCAGCCTGAACAAGGGGAGGAAGGTACAGCGCTGAGCGCAGTCTGAGCAAGGGGAGGAAGGTACAGCGCTGAGCGCAGTCTTAACAAGGGGAGGAAGGTACAGCGCTGAGCACAGTCTGAACAAGGGGAGGAAGGTACAGCGCTGAGCGCAGCCTGAACAAGGGGAGGAAGGTACAGCGCTGAGCGCAGCCTGAACAAGGGGAGGAAGGTACAGCGCTGAGCGCAGCCTGAACAAGAGGAGGAAGGTACAGCGCTGAGCGCAGTCTGAACAAGGGGAGGGAGGTACAGCGCTGAGCGCAGGGTCACAAACTCATGTTTCTCACATTGACATTCCCGGAAATCCCTGAAAAGAAAATGCATGTTTTTCCCCGATAATAAAACGTGCGATTTGGGAGACGGATGAGTTTCTGGCGGCTGCAGACGGCGGTCAGAGGTGCCGGAGTTTATTCTATAAAAGGATTTGGTGGAAGGAGCCAGTCTCTCCACCCTCTCTCTCCCCAGTCTCTCCCCCCTCTCTCTCCCCAGTCTCCCCCCTCGTCTCCCCCCTTTCCCGCATCCTTTAGGTATCCTGAGAATGTGTCCGGACCCCAAACCCCAGGTCCTGTCAGACCTTCCCCTAATATGGTGCTGGGACTCTCAGCCGGAGGAGAGGGTGTTACTGGGGGGGCGGGAGACGCCCCGTTACATACTCTCAGCAGCGCAGGGTTTGTACTTCACATCGAGCTGCTGCCTGCTCAGTCCTCAGCATCCTGAGAGAGCGAGACAGCGTCCTGAGAGAGAGCGAGACAGCATCCTGAGAGAGCATCCTGAGAGAGAGCGTCCTGAGAGAGCATCCTGAGAGAGACAGCATCCTGAGAGAGCGAGACAGCGTCCTGAGAGAGCATCCTGAGAGAGAGCATTCTGAGAGAGACAGCATCCTGAGAGAGCGAGACAGCGTCCTGAGAGAGCATCCTGAGAGAGAGCGTCCTGAGAGAGACAGCATCCTGAGAGAGCATCCTGAGAGAGCGAGACAGCGTCCTGAGAGAGCATCCTGAGAGAGCGAGACAGCATCCTAAGAGAGCATCCTGAGAGAGACAGCATCCTGAGAGAGCGAGACGGCGTCCTGGGAGACAGCGTCCTGAGAGAGCGAGACAGCGTCCTGAGAGAGAGCGAGGCAGCGTCCTGAGAGAGAGCGAGACAGCGTCCTCAGAGAGAGCGAGACAGCATCCTGACAGAGAGCGAGAGAGGATCCTGAGAGAGAGCGAGACAGCGTCCTGAGAGAGATCGAGACAGCATCCTGAGAGAGCATCCTGACAGAGACCGAGACAGCATCCTGAGAGAACGAGAGCATCCTGAGAGCGAGACAGCATCCTAAGACAGCGAGAGAGCATCCTGAGAGAGCGAGGTAGCATTCTTCGGTCAGAGCGAGGCAGCGTCCTGCGGTGAGAGACAGAGAGCGTCCTGAAAGAGAGCAAGAGAGCATCCTGAGACAGCGAGACATAGAGAGAGCGTTCTGAGAGAGAGAGCGTTCTGAGAGACAGAGTCCAGAAAGAGAGCGAGACAGCAAGACAGCATCCTGAGAGAGAGTGAGACAGCATCCTGAGAGAGAGTGAGACAGCATCCTGAGAGAGAGTGAGACAGCATCCTGAGAGAGAGTGAGACAGCATCCTGAGAGAGAGTGAGACAGCATCCTGAGAGAGAGTGAGACAGCATCCTGAGAGAGTGAGACAACATCCTGAGAGAGTGAGACAGCATCCTGAGAGAGAGTGAGACAGCATGCTGAGAGAGAGTGAGACAGCATCCTGAGAGAGTGAGACAGCATCGTGAGAGAGAGTGAGACAGCATCGTGAGAGAGAGTGAGACAGCGAGACAGCATCCTGAGAGAGTGAGACAGCATCCTGAGAGAGAGCGAGACAGCATCCTGAGAGTGAGACAGCATCCTGAGAGAGAGTGATACAGCGAGACAGCATCCTGAGAGAGTGAGACAGCATCCTGAGAGAGAGTGAGACACGAGACGGCATCCTAAGAGTGAGACAGCGAGACAGCATCCTGAGAGAGTGAGACAGCATCCTGAGAGAGTAAGACAGTGAGACAGCGAGACAGCATCCTGAGAGAGAGTGAGACAGCATCCTGAGAGAGTGAGAGAGCATCCTGAGAGAGTGAGACAGCGAGACAGCATCGTGAGAGAGAGTGAGACAGCATCCTGAGAGAGTGAGACAGCATCCTGAGAGAGAGTGAGACAGCGAGACAGCATCCTGAGAGAGAGTGAGACAGCGAGACAGCATCGTGAGAGAGAGTGAGACACGAGACAGCATCCTGAGAGAGTGAGACAGCATCGTGAGAGAGAGTGAGACACGAGACAGCATCCTGAGAGTGAGACAGCATCGTGAGAGAGAGTGAGACAGCGAGACAGCATCCTGAGAGAGTGAGACAGCATCGTGAGAGAGAGTGAGACAGCGAGACAGCATCCTGAGAGAGTGAGACAGCATCCTGAGAGAGAGCGAGACAGCATCCTGAGAGAGAGCGAGACAGCATCCTGAGAGAGAGCGAGACAGCATCCTGAGAGTGAGACAGCATCGTGAGAGAGAGTGAGACAGCGAGACAGCATCCTGAGACAGCGAGACAGCATCGTGAGAGAGAGTGAGACAGCATCCTGAGAGAGAGTGAGACAGCGAGACAGCATCCTGAGAGAGAGAGTGAGACACGAGACAGCATCCTGAGAGAGTGAGACAGCATCGTGAGAGAGAGTGAGACAGCGAGACAGCATCCTGAGACAGCGAGACAGCATCGTGAGAGAGAGTGAGACAGCATCCTGAGAGAGAGTGAGACAGCGAGACAGCATCCTGAGAGAGAGTGAGACAGCGAGACAGCATCCTGAGACAGCGAGACAGCATCCTGAGAGAGAGTGAGACAGCGAGACAGCATCCTGAGAGAGTGAGACAGCATCCTGAGAGAGTGAGACAGCGAGACAGCATCCTGAGAGAGAGTGAGACACGAGACAGCATCGTGAGAGAGTGAGACAGCATCCTGAGAGAGAGTGAGACACGAGACAGCATCGTGAGAGAGTGAGACAGCGAGACAGCATCGTGAGAGAGTGAGACAGCATCGTGAGAGAGTGAGACAGCGAGACAGCATCGTGAGAGAGTGAGACAGCATCCTGAGAGAGAGTGAGACAGCGAGACAGCATCGTGAGAGAGAGTGAGACAGCGAGACAGTCTTTCAGGAGCAACCGGAGGGTAAATGGGGCGCAGATTTTGTAACATTGTCACCCTATCCCGTCCAGAGGGACCAGCAACACATTATACTAACATGTTATACCGATACACACAGACCCACACACCTGTATATATACTGTTATATAGATACACACAGACCCACACACCTGTATATATACTGTTATATAGATACACACAGACCCACACACCTGTATATATACTGTTATATAGATACACACAGACCCACACACCTGTATATATACTGTTATATAGATACACACAGACCCACACACCTGTATATATACTGTTATATAGATACACACAGACCCACACCTGTATATATACTGTTATATACATACACACAGACCCACACACCTGTATATATATTGTTATATAGATACACACAGACCCACACGTGTATATATACTGTTATATACATACACACAGACCCACACACCTGTATATATACTGTTATATAGATACACACAGACCCACACACCTGTATATATACTGTTATATAGATACACACAGACCCACACACCTGTATATATATTGTTATATAGATACACACAGACCCACACGTGTATATATACTGTTATATAGATACACACAGACCCACACCTGTATATATACTGTTATATAGATACACACAGACCCACACCTGTATATATACTGTTATACAGATACACACAGACCCACACCTGTATATATACTGTTATATAGATACACACAGACCCACACCTGTATATATACTGTTATATATACACACACAGACCCACACCTGTATATATACTGTTATATAGATACACACAGACCCACACCTGTATATATACTGTTATATAGATACACACAGACCCACACCTGTATATATATTGTTATATAGATACACACAGACCTACACGTGTATATATACTGTTATATACATACACACAGACCCACACCTGTATATATACTGTTATATAGATACACACAGACCCACACATGTATATATACTGTTATATAGATACACACAGACCCACACGTGTATATATACTGTTATATACATACACACAGACCCACACCTGTATATATACTGTTATATAGATACACACAGACCAACACACGTGTGTATATATACTGTTATACAGATACACACAGACCCACACGTGTATATATACTGTTATATAGATACACACAGACCCACACCTGTATATATACTGTTATATACATACACACAGACCCACACACCTGTATATATACTGTTATATACATACACACAGACCCACACACGTGTATATATACTGTTATATAGACACACACAGACCCACACACGTCTATATACTGTTATATAGATACACACAGACCCACACACGTATATATACTGTTATACAGATACACACAGACCCACATGTGTATATATACTGTTATATAGATACACACAGACCCACACACCTGTATATATACTGTTATATAGATACACACAGACCCACACATGTATATATACTGTTATATACATACACACAGACCCACACACGTGTATATATACTGTTATATAGACACACACAGACCCACACACGTATATATACTGTTATATAGATACACACAGACCCACACACGTATATATACTGTTATACAGATACACACAGACCCACACCTGTATATATACTGTTATATAGACATACACAGACCCACACACGTATATATACTGTTATATAGATACTCACAGTCCCACACCTGTATATATACTGTTATATAGATACACACAGACCCACACATGTATATATACTGTTATATAGATACACACAGACCCACACCTGTATATATACTGTTATATAGATACACACAGACCCACACCTGTATATATACTGTTATATAGATACACACAGACCCACACACGTATATATACTGTTATATAGATACTCACAGTCCCACACCTGTATATATACTGTTATATAGATACACACAGACCCACACCTGTATATATACTGTTATATAGATACACACAGACCCACACCTGTATATATACTGTTATATAGATACACACACAGACCCACACCTGTATATATACTGTTACTGTATATAGACACACACAGACCCACACATGTATATATACTGTTATATAGATACACACAGACCCACACACATATATATACTGTTATATAGATACACACAGACCCACACACATATATATACTGTTATATAGATACACACAGACCTACACACATATATATACTGTTATATAGATACACACAGACCTACACACGTATATATACTGTTATATAGATACACACAGACCCACACACATATACAGTATATACTGTTATATAGATACACACAGACCCACACACGTATATATACTGTTATATAGATACACACAGATCCACACACATGTATATATACGTTATATACATACACACAGACCCACACCTGTGTATATATACTGTTATATACATACACACAGACCCACACTTGTGTATATATACTGTTATATAGATACACACAGACCCACACTTGTGTATATATATACTGTTATACAGATACACACACGTACTGTGTATATATATATATATATATATATATATATATATATATATATATACGGTTATATAGATACATGCAGACCCACACATGTATATATACTGTTATATAGATACACACAGACCCACACGTGTGTGTGTGTGTGTGTGTGTGTGTGTGTGTATGTGTATATATATATATCTATGTGCAGTGTTTGACAAACCTATACATTTGCTCGCCCCGGGCGAGTGGATTTAACATCGTGGCGAGCTCCTATTGGCCCAAGCAGCACACGTGTGGTTCTAGGTGGCGAGTAGATTTTTTTTGTTCGGCGAGTAGATTTTTTGGTGATTTGTCGACCACTGTCTATGTGTATATATATATATGTGTGTGTGTGTGTATGTATATATATATATATATATATATATATATATATATATGTGTATATATATTGTATATATACATATATATATATATATATATATACACATATATACTGTTATGTAGATACACACATGTGGGGTCAGAGAAACTGATAGGTAGTACTGAAACCAGTTTAAAGCATGCTTCCATATTCCAGAGCTCTGGAGTTTAAGCAGGATAGCATGATCAACAGTATCAAAAGCCTTTGCAAAATCTAGGAATACTGCACCAGTGAGTTGTCCCCGTTCCATTCCACACTGGATTTCATTGCAAACTTTTAGCAGGGTAGTTACGGTGGAGTGTTTGGGACGAAAGCCAGATTGGAATTGGCTAGGGAAATTTGTCTTGGTATAGTAATCGCTTATTTGGGAGTGGACACATTTTTCCATGACTTTGGATAGAATTGGGAGAAGGGAGATTGGCCTGTAGTTTGACAGTGCTTCTGTCCCCACTTTTGAAGATTGGGACAACTCTGGCAGTTTTCCAGGTGGGATATGACCTGCAGACAGGATAGAGTTGATTAGGGAAGAAAGCGGTTTGGCAATGGCTGGGGCACCAAGTCGTAGGCTGCACTTTTACAGCCGATGACGCGACTGATGACATCACCCGTCGCCATTGCAAAAGTTGTATTTCAGGTTCCGTATTTCAGGTCGCTGGCTGTCACCGTCACTATAAGCGCAGCCTTAGGAACTTAGATTGTAGTAAGTCAGGTCCACATTGGCTGCTTAGTTTTAGTTTGAGGAGCGCTTGTGTAATCTCCTCTTCAGATACTGGGCCAAATTGAAAATTGTGGGCAGTGTTGGGAGGGGGTGGGGCTATATGGGTACTCCTAGGATGAGATTCAGGTTTGTGGTTTGGATTGCGTTTAGCTAATAAGTTAGTAGCACACCCCACAAAGTAATTATTGAATGCATTTGCAATGTCAGTTGGGTTTGTCAGAGTAATATCCCCCTTAGTGATGTTACTTGGTTGTTGATGGTTAGGAGGCTGGAATATATTGTTGATAACCTTCCAGAAGTTAGCTGGGTTTGATGTGTTCTGGAGGAGATTGTCAGAGTAATATTGTGCTTTTGCGTGCCTTGTTTGCCTTGTGCACATGTTTCCGCAGGTATCTGTAGTGATTGAGATCCTTGGTAGTGCCAGATACTTTGTAGCTTTTCCACAAGGCATCCCTGAACTGGTAGAGTGCTATAAGGTCAGTTGTAACCCACGGAAGGTGGCCCCCTGTACTATTATTCTGCGTAGTGGAGCATGGGTTTCGCAGAGTTTTAAGAACTCGGATTGGAAATAGTCAAGCGCAGAATCAGGGTCGGGAATTAAATCGATTCTGTGCCATGGGCAGTTGGTAAGGTCATCCAGAAACTGTTGTGGGTTTAAGTTCCTAAATGTTCTAGTGAGGAGAACTATAATGCTTGATTTGGGTGGTCTGATTTTCCTTACACAGCACACTATTGCGTGGTCACTGAAAATGTCAGGTAGGCTGCCAGAGGGTTGGATTCTGCTGGGACTAGAGGAGAGAATCCAGTCTAGCAAGAAATGGTTGTGCGATTTCAGGTTTGTCCATGTGGTTGCGAAATGAGTTACGTTAGGTTTAGTGACTTGAGTTGTATCTGGATTTTGTTGTTTTTAGGGTCGAGCCAATTGTAGTTGAAATCCCCAAGAACTTGCAGCTCACTCTTCTCAATCAGAGAGGAAATGGAGCCAAGAAACTGGGTGATATCAGTCAGGGATTGTAGAGGGGCTTTAGGGGGGCGGTAGATGCCAGCAATAAGAACGGGCTTAGAAAAGGGGAGACAGATTTTGCCAACTAGGATTTCAAAAGAGGGTGGGCTGGGGAGGCAATCTAACAGTGTAAATTGTAATGTGTCTGCAATATAAAATAACACCCCTCCCCCTCTCTTTGACCTGTCTCTCCTAGAAATGGAGTATCCCTGAATGGCAATATGTGCATCAGGGGTTTTAGGGGTTAGCCATGTTTCTGTAAGAACGATGGCTTTGGGTTTATGCATAAGGCACCATGCCCTTAGTTCATCCAGTTTGGGCAGCAGGCTCTGCATATTTATATGGGCAACAGACCCTTTTGGAATATGAAAGGAGTATTCTCAGGGGTACGGGACAGAGTTGAAAAGGGAGGGCCTGGGTTAGGTTCAATATCACCTGCTAAAGTTGTAAATTTGTGGTGTTTGCCATTAGAGTGAGCAGTGGTTGGTGTGCTGGTATTCGGAGTTCTCCACCAACATTCAGTAGACAGTGCCAGGCTTTTGAGTAGTCCAGGGTGTATGACGATAGTGGGTGTGGTCCAGGAGGGAGGTGTTTGCATTGGATAGAGAGTGTAACATTTCCACGAGGCCACGAGAAAGAACAGAGTTAAGATAACTAGCAGGTTCATTATCACAGAGGTAGATAATGTTGTATGAAGCTGTTGTAAACCAAGTTCGTGTGTGCATTGAGAAGACAGCAGATGTGTACCTTTTACTCACCACTGAAGTGTGCTGTGTTTGCAATGCTAGGGTCTGTTCAGGGATTGCAGAGGGATTTTGGGGAAGCGGGGGGGGGGGGGAGGGGGGAGGAGAGCAGTTGTGTGCAGACAAGTGTTGGGAGAGGCTGCAGTAAATAACATGTACACAGGGCTTAAATGTGCAGGCTAACCGGCGTGGGATAATAGTGTTGTCTGAGCTCACCTTTCGCTGCCTTGTGTAGAAGAGTTTGTAGTAGGATCCAGTCTCCAGTCCAATGACATATTCCCTTTAAGATTGTCACTTTAGGATGCAGCACTCTTAAGATGCGAAGCTGAGACCCTGCAATGTTTCCCTTAAGTGCTTTGAAATGTATATAACTAAACAGTCACGAGACCTCCCCCAATAAACCTGCCTGTTACAAGCCAGACAATTAACAAGTCAAGTTTGCTAACATACCACAGATCAAATACAGTCAGGATGGAGGTGACTCTTGAATAACCGGGATTATAGAGGTTTGAGTGGGGCAAACAAACCTGTGGGTGCAGAACAATGCAGTTAGTTCCATATCACACCCGCTGAGGTTATAGTTCTTGCATGAAGAACAATCAGTATGTAACTATGTAACTATGTAACTTCGGTGGAGATCGACCCATGAGTTTGTTTGGGGGGCTTGGGGGGTCCATCTGGTCATTGACACCCCTGGCTCTGCACCCTCTCTCCCTGCAGGTATCATGGCTAATAAGGGCCCTGCATATGGGATGAGCCGCGAGGTACAGTCTCGCATTGAGAAGAAGTATGACGATGAGCTGGAGGAGCGTCTGGTGCAATGGATCATCGCGCAGTGCGGCAGCGGCGTGGGGCGGCCGGAGAAAGGCAGGATCGGCTTCCAACTGTGGCTAAAGAATGGCGTGGTGAGGCCAACAGCAACAGCCACCAACTGTCCCTATAGTTAGACCTCAAATTTTCACTGTGTCACCCTGCGGGGGGGAGGGACAGACTCACAGCTCCCTTCTGTCTGTGTCACTGTGTCACCCTGCGGGGGGAGGGACAGACTCACAGCTCCCTTCTGCCTGTGACTGTGTCACCCTGCGGGGGGAGGGGCAGACTCATAGCTCCCTTCTGTCTGTGTCACTGTGTCACCCTGCGGGGGGAGGGACAGACTCACAGCTCCCTTCTGCCTGTGACTGTGTCACCCTGCGGGGGGAGGGGCGCAGACTCATAGCTCCCTTCTGTCTGTGTCACTGTGTCACCCTGCGGGGGAGGGACAGACTCACAGCTCCCTTCTGCCTGTGACTGTGTCACCCTGCGGGGGGAGGGGCAGACTCATAGCTCCCTTCTGTCTGTGTCACTGTGTCACCCTGCGGGGGGAGGGACAGACTCATAGCTCCCTTCTGTCTGTGTCACCCTGCAGGGGGAGGGACAGACTCATAGCTCCCTTCTGTCTGTGTCACTGTGTCACCCTGCAGGGGGAGGGACAGACTCATAGCTCCCTTCTGTCTGTGTCACCCTGCAGGGGGAGGGACAGACTCATAGCTCCCTTCTGTCTGTGTCACTGTGTCACCCTGCAGGGGGAGGGACAGACTCATAGCTCCCTTCTGCCTGTGTCTCCCTGCGGGGGGAGGGACAGACTCATAGCTCCCTTCTGTCTGTGTCACTGTGTCACCCTGCGGGGGGAGGGACAGACTCATAGCTCCCTTCTGTCTGTGTCACTGTGTCACCCTGCGGGGGGAGGGACAGCTCACAGCTCCTTTCTGTCTGTGTCACTGTGTCACCCTGCGGGGGGAGGGGCAGACTCATAGCTCCCTTCTGTCTGTGTCACTGTGTCACCCTGCAGGGGGAGGGACAGACTCATAGCTTTCTTCTGTCTGTGTCACCCTGCGGGGGAGGGGCAGACTCATAGCTCCCTTCTGTCTGTGTCACCCTGCGGGGGGAGGGACAGACTCATAGCTCCCTTCTGTCTGTGTCACTGTGTCACCCTGCGGGGGGAGGGACAGACTCATAGCTCCCTTCTGTCTGTGTCACTGTGTCACCCTGTGGGGGGGGGGCAGACTCATAGCTCCCTTCTGTCTGTGTCACTGTGTCACCCTGCGGGGGGAGGGACAGACTCACAGCTCCCTTCTGTCTGTGTCACCCTGCGGGGGGAGGGACAGACTCACAGCTCCCTTCTGTCTGTGTCACTGTGTCACCCTGCGGGGGGAGGGACAGACTCATAGCTCCCTTCTGTCAGTGTCACCCTGCGGGGGCAGGGACAGACTCACAGCTCCCTTCTGTCTGTGTCACTGTGTCACCCTGCAGGGGGAGGGACAGACTCATAGCTCCCTTCTGTCTGTGTCACTGTGTCACCCTGCGGGGGGAGGGACAGACTCATAGCTCCCTTCTGTCTGTGTCACTGTGTCACCCTGCGGGGGGAGGGACAGACTCATAGCTCCTTCTGTCTGTGTCACCCTGCGGGGGGAGGGACAGGCTCACAGCTCCTTCTGTCTGTGTCACCCTGCGGGGGGAGGGACAGGCTCACAGCTCCCTTCTGTCTGTGTCACTGTGTCACCCTGTGGGGGGGGGGCAGACTCATAGCTCCCTTCTCTGTATGTCACCCTGCGGGGGGAGGGACAGGCTCACAGCTCCTTCTGTCTGTGTCACCCTGCGGGGGGAGGGACAGACTCATAGCTCCTTCTGTCTGTGTCACCCTGCGGGGGGAGGGACAGGCTCACAGCTCCTTCTGTCTGTGTCACCCTGCGGGGGGAGGGACAGGCTCACAGCTCCCTTCTGTCTGTGTCACTGTGTCACCCTGCGGGGGGAGGACAGACTCATAGCTCCCTTCTGTCTGTGTCACCCTGCGGGGGGAGGGACAGACTCATAGCTCCCTTCTGTCTGTGTCACTGTGTCACCCTGCGGGGGGAGGGACAGACTCACAGCTCCCTTCTGTCTGTATCGCTCTTACCTGTTCCTGCCCCTCAGATTTTAGGGAAGTTGGTGAACAGCCTGCACCCCGCGGGGTCCCAGCCGATACGAATCCCGGAGCCCCCCCCCAGCATGGTGTTTAAGCAGATGGAGCAGGTGGCTCAGTTCCTGAAGGCGGCGGAGGACTACGGGGTGGTGAAAACGGATATCTTCCAAACCGTGGACCTCTATGAAGGTAAAACCACTGCAGGGTATACCCAGCAATCACTCCGCTATATAGTGACATGGAGTATCCCTATACGTTGATAATGAGCACGCCGCACTGTATAATCATGCTGAGTATCTCTATACAGGGAAAGATATGGCAGCGGTGCAGAGGACAATCGTAGCCGTGGGGAGCATCGCAGTCACCAAGAATGACGGTCACTACCAAGGGGACCCCTCCTGGTTTATGAAGTAAGTGCCCCCCCACAGGGTACGGACGCGCTCTGTATCGGGGGCTGTGTGACTGCGCCCGAATATCTACGGAGGGGAGAAAATCTGACGGCTCCCCTCCCTCAGGCCCCCCACTCCCTCCCCTCTCCCAGGCCCCCCACTCCCTCCCCTCCCTCAGGCCCCCCACTCCCTCCCCTCTCCCAGGCCCCCCACTCCCTCCCCTCCCTCAGGCCCCCCACTCCCTCCCCTCCCTCAGGCCCCCCACTCCCTCCCCTCTCCCAGGCCCCCCACTCCCTCCCCTCTCCCAGGCCCCCCACTCCCTCCCCTCTCCCAGGCCCCCCACTCCCTCCCCTCCCCTCTCCCAGGCCCCCCACTCCCTCCCCTCTCCCCCCACTCCCTCCCCTCTCCCAGGCCCCCCACTCCCTCCCCTCTCCCAGGCCCCCCACTCCCTCCCCTCTCCCAGGCCCCCCACTCCCTCCCCTCTCCCAGGCCCCCCACTCCCTCCCTCCCCTCTCCAGGCCCCCCACTCCCTCCCCTCTCCCCCCACTCCCTCCCCTCTCCCTCCCCTCTCCCAGGCCCCCCACTCCCTCCCCTCTCCCCCCCTCTCCCAGGCCCCCCACTCCCTCCCCTCTCCCCCCACTCCCTCCCCTCTCCCCCCACTCCCCTCCCCTCTCCCAGGCCCCCCAATCCCTCCCCTCTCCCAGTCCCCCCACTCCCTCTCCCAGGCCCCCCACTCCCTCCCCTCTCCCAGGCCCCCCACTCCCTCCCCTCTCCCAGGCCCTCCACTCCCTCCCCTCTCCCAGGCCCCCCACTCCCTCCCCTCTCCCAAGCCCCCCACTCCCTCCCCTCTCCCAAGCCCCCCAGTCCCTCCCCTCTCCCAAGCCCCCCACTCCTCTCCCAGGCCCCCCCACTCCCTCCCCTCTCCAAGCCCCCCACTCCCCCCCTCTCCCAGGCCCCCCACTCCCTCCCCTCTCCCAAGCCCCCCACTCCCACTCCTCTCCCAGGCCCCCCACTCCCACTCCTCTCCCAGGCCCCCCACTCCCACTCCTCTCCCAGGCCCCCCACTCCCTCCCCTCTCCCAGGCCCCCCACTCCCTCCCCTCTCCAGGCCCCCCACTCCCTCCCCTCTCCCAGGCCCCCCACTCCTCCCCTCTCCCAGGCCCCCCACTCCCTCCCCTCTCCCAGGCCTCCCCTCTCCCAAGCCACCCACTCCCCCCCTCTCCGAGGCCCCCCACTCCCCCCCTCTCCCCCCCTCTCCCAGGCCCCCCACTCCCTCCCCTC